>NC_056525.1:201531083-201586805 GCF_019175285.1 Sceloporus undulatus | reverse complement strand
AGATAGACAGACAGACAGATTGTCACTTGCTATCTGATGTTCTTTTTGTTGCCTGTTTTATTGAACCATTTCTTGTATTGCTATGTGTTTTATTTGTATTATCCTATCATTTCTTAGATTGTACGCCATAGGCAGGTTTACTCTTTTATATTTGTTGTTTTTATGTACAGCGCTGTGCAAATCTACAGCGCTATATAAATAAAGAATAATAATAATGATAGATAGATAGATAGATAGATAGATAGATAGATAGATAGATAGATATTATCTTTGATTCAGATCCTGGCACAGACAATCCTTTGCATATCCAAGAAAGAGAAAACAGTATATCTGCTTGTGCATGTGTGTAAAAAGATGACATTAAAGGAGGGCACGTGGCTATAATCCTAGGTTATAATCCACTGGCCAATATAAACCGGACCATATGCCTCCTCAAAAAACACTTTCAGTTCAAGAGACCTTTCAAATTGCTGAAAAATTCAAAACTTAAGAGACTTTAAAATTGGTGCATGCAGTGTTCATGAAAGTGTGAAACTAAGGGATAAAAACTGAAGGCAAATTATACTTCTGTAACTGTCACATTAGCAGTTAGATCACACTGTTAGTCTGCATACATAAACAATAACAATATCTGCTTTCTTCTAGGCAGGTGTATGGACCTGTATTAATAGCTAACAATTCAGTTCATTGGACCATATAGCAGAGCGTGGGGTCTCCCCGGGCATGGAAGATGTCTTCCAGAGGCTGGAAAAGTTAGTTTTTTGGAAATGCCAAAGTAACTGTCAGAGTAATTATTTGGGAGAAAGACAGGATATAAATCCAATAAATAAATAAATAAATAAATGCATCCTCCTTGAATTTGCAACATTCTCTTTTAAAATCATTTAGGTTGGTAACCATCACTGCAATTCAATATTTTATCTATAAGCTTTGTGAAGAAGATCAGAGACAACTACCTACACTATTTGGGTGCCATTTAATGATGGAGGTGACACACATGGATCTGTGGAATAATGTCCTCAGCTGATTAGTAATGCTTTATCATTTTTTCCAGCCATATGGGTAACTTCACATGTTTGTAAACTCCAAAGAGAGGTTTAAAACTCTATGATGCTGATTTGTAACAAAGAAAACCTCATTACTTTAAATGCCAAGTTAAAAGTGGAGGGGGGGGAGTGAAAAGTGCTTCCTTTTCTTTTTCCTAAATCTTCCATCATTTAGTTTCTTTGAGAGATCTTAGTATGTTATTTTTATGAATAATAGAAAAATGTCTCCCTGTCCACTTTGCCCACATCTTGTAGATATTTCCCAATAGTAGGGTTGCCAGGAAATTATTATTATTATTATTACAGTATTATTATTATTATTATTAACCTTTATTTATAAAGCACTGTAAATGTACACAGCACTGTACATACATTCTTTTTAATTGGACGGTTCCCTGCCCTCAGGCTTACACTCTAAAAAGACACGACACAAAGGGAGAAGGGAGTGGTGGCGGGGAAGGGGCCTCTCTAGTAGGATAATACATATAAAATACATAGCAATACAGGAAATGTATACAGGAAATAAGAGGAAACAGTTCCTCTGTCTTTAATGGTTGTGCAGAAGAGGGAATTTCAGCAGTATCACTTCTGTAATAAGCAGCAACAGTTGAAATTTCTCTTCTACACAACTTTTAAAGGTACAAGAGCCTTGATCCTTATTTCACCCCTCAAACTAGTCCCCAACACAGAATTTGCCTTTAAAAAAATAGTAGCCAAATTTTCAATGTCTTGTCTGCCATGGTATAAAGATCATTTTTCTTGCACAATGCTTTCCTAATAAATTAAAATTTGTCCTTCTGTAGAAGGCTCACATATTTATATCACGAGATAGAATTTCTTTGCCAAAGTTTGCTCAGGTTTGTTCAGGCTGTCAAAATAGTTTTCCACTATGAGCCTATCAATTATAAATGTCTAGGGTGCTCTAGTCGTGAATGTAAGTAGCAACTGAGTGTACAAAATATATTGCTCAAGCACCGAAAGCCAAACAGCAGCAGCAGCAACGGCAGAAACAAAATGTTTTATACAGAGTAAAAAGTCTTAAAATGTTTAATGCAAACATAATCTAAAAATATACTTCTTGTTTCGATTTGTTATGTAGGCTATGAAGCTTTAGTTTTCTAGGCCATTGTCTCATTTCAGAAGTCATTATACTTCTTCAAAAACAATATTGTTTTTCTCTTCAGCCATTTCTAATTAAATAATTGCTTGACAGAAAGCCTGTCCTTTTGCTACTGAACAGTTTCAGTATTTAAAAGCTGTGCTGTCATATATCTTGCCTTTTTATTCCGAGCATTTTGCAAAAGAAACAACAGTTATAACACACAGTTGTTTATAGTGGAAACCTAAACATGATTACAGTGGGCCCTCCACATTGATTGGGGTTAAAGGTGTAGGAATCTCATGAAAAAAGGGGGAAAAACACAATAAAAAACTTTTTTTTAAACCTGAGAGAACACCACTTTAGGAATATCTAGGTTGAACAACACAACTCTGTGGTCATCATCTGCTGGAAGTTGGCCATAAAATTGTGCTGGAGGGCCTACAAATAGCTACAGAAGTGTTCTCTTTAGGAATCTCTCAGTCTACCAGTGTGACGTCTGGTGGAAGTTGACCATAGAGTTGCATTGGAGGGCCTAGAGATTCCAAGAGAGAACATATTAATCAAATTTGTGAATAATCAAATCTGCAAAAGTCAAGGCTGCAAATGTAGACTGTCAATGACTACTTCGTTTTAATAGTGCTTACACTGTTAGGTCCAGCCTATCTGAAAGACCGCATCTCCCAGTGTCAGCCTGCCCATGTTTTAAGATCCTCAGGGTAGCACTTTCTCTTAGTCCGACCATCATCTTGGTTGCCAAGTACACAAGATAGAACTTTTTTATTGGCCATCGCTAGGCTATGGAATTGTCTCTCACAGGAGGCCCCTCTCTGCTCTCTTTCTGTCATTACACAACAACCTCCTTATTGCAGTAGGCACTTGGTATCCACTGGGGCCTGGTTCCAGGATGCCCAGTAATACCAACATCTCTGGATGTTGAAGTCTTGTTATATACAATGTCTGTAGTTTTAATTGGGGAAAATTACATATTCTGTAGGTTTCAGAAGGTGCGTTTGTGATATATAAGCAAGGTTTGTTCCTCTCATCCTGCCGCCTTAAATCCCTATACTGGGAGAAAGGTGGGATATAATAAAATATAAACAAACAAACAAACAAACAAACAAGTAAAACATTAATTGTAAATCCATCATGATTTATCTTTATCTTTAAAGATATTTAATACCTTTACAGCTTCGGTTGGTCTTCATGTATATTGCAGGTATAGTGCATCTTGATGGATCAAACAACAGCAGTCACAACCACTGCCTTCAGTTTCACAGTCTTAAAAAAATTATGAAATCATGAAACAAAAGGATGGGAGGATTCAAAGGAAATAGGAAAATGTTGCTGTGAGAAAAGATAGGACCATAGGACTAAACAAGTTGATTCAGACAGAAGTCCACTTGATTTAAATGACATTCACTGCCAAAACTGCTCAATCCAGTACATTTGTACTCTGCAATAAGCCTCCTATTGTCATGACATTCCTTTTTAACATTTCAGAAGAGGCTAAATTTGACTACTTTCAGTGATATTTTTGTCATGTCAAAATTTGGCACCTGTGCCTATTCCAACTGTGATTAGTGAGAGCAAACTAGGATCAAACCATGGTTTTAGATCTTGCCTTGTTTCCAACAGCCATACTTTAAATAAATCATAATTCACAAGGGGCAACATTACAGGGAACTGTGGTTAGCCCACTGTAATAGAAAGCTCCTCCTCCTGTGTGAAAAAAGAAGAAAGGGAACATGCAAGCCCAAGGTTCACGCAGGGGTGTCAATACAGTGGAGAGTCATGGTTTCTCATTATGTCTGAACTGATTTGGATTGTTTTGTTTTTTCATTCAGTAACATGATTGTTTGTCATCATCTCTCAAGTGTCTGAAAACATGTGTTCTGATCATTCATGAAGCAAAGCAAGCCAATTGTTAAATTATTGCAGATAGCTCCAGGTGAGCAACTTGTTGCAATAAAGACTAGAATTGGAATTAGGCATTTGATACTCTTTTTCCAGCCTGTATTTCATACATTCCACCCCTTACACAACAGATGAAAAGTCTTAAATGTCTGCAGACCAATGCCTTTTGTTTCTTTTTAAAAAAAAAATATTATAAGTAAACAACTATGTACAAGACATATCACAACAATAAAACAAAATAAATCAATTCATCTCACAACTTTGAATTATGTTGTGTGTCTCTTTCTTAGGTTCTGTTCAATGTAAATGGTAATTTTAAAGTCCAATGCTGTCTTTGTCCAGCATTTCTGACCAAAAATTGATTAGAGAAAACACTTTGAAAATTATACAAAAGTGGTATTTGACTCCAGTGAAGCCAGACAGAATGTTTAAAAATGTTTCCTTCAAATGTTGGATAGTTGTAATGAAAATGGCACATTTCTACATATGTGGCTACACAGCCCCAAAATAATCACATTTTGGCAACAGGAACTTGAACAAAATTCATTGCTATTTTAGGTATTTTACAATGCATCCCATTGTGCTGCCCAGCATCACAACTGTCTGAATGAGGTACCTAACATCAATCATATAGTTGGGCACCTCATTCTGACCTCAAAGCGAGTGACCCATCACCACCACAGCTGCACTAGGTGGCACAATGGGACACATTGTGAATGGTCATCTGGCATTGCAATAGAGGGCTTGTGGGAAAATTTGGAGCAAAAGGTGAGGGATTATCAAACTTGTTCTAAGAGTTGTAGAACCTAGGTTTGGTGCTGAATGGAGCAGCACCATTCTGTCCACACCAGTACTGAAGTTTTGGCCATGCTGCATCCGGACTCTCCACCAAGAGGACGTTTTATTTTTCCATGCAGGGGGTCCTGGGCAAAGGACAGTAAAGTTTAAATGCCATTAGCAGTAGTAAAGAATTGCTCTTGGGATCCATGGTACTCTGTCTTTTGTGTAGTCACAGGTCTCTTTCTTAGGCAGAGAACACTTCATTTCTCAAGAAATCTCTGTACTGCTATACCTGGAAAAACCTGTAATCAAAACTCAATTACAAACCAAAAGCAAAATAAAAATTACCTTTGTTGGAGGTAAAAGTTATATACAGCAATCTAAATGCAAAGTGAAAAAGTAGTTTGCCCTCTGTTAATTCAGTAAGGGGAAAAAGAGAAGAAGAGGGGACATCTTGCCATTCCCAGTAGATGGAGGTTAAAGACAAATGCTGCAGACCCTTCTAGTTTATGTGTTCTTCCTTGTTAATAACATTTTCCATCTTGACCACACTCTGATGGTGCTTGGTCATGTAGCTTTTACATTTTCTGATTATATGAAAGAGCGTTCTTTGTTGTCAGAGTGCTTTATTTTAAGAATTTGTGTGGTTTCACTGGGCAACTGTGATTGTTCTTGACATTATACAGCAGTAAATTAGCTTTCTGATTTCAATTTATACCAATCAATAGGGTATCATTTAGATAGGGCTATCAGAGTATATTATATGCTGTCAATAATGAGGGCAGTTTCAATAGGATTACTCATGATTACAAAACTTTTTGACATTTATATCCTCTAGCAGTTGTATGAGGTTATAAGATTAGACCCAAATTTGATGACAGTGTATATAATCATTCATGTAGAGACAAACAGATTGATGGAAAAGCAGAATTGTTCTTTCTGGGCTACTCCCAACCTTGCCATGGCATGGGTAGGAAACTTATGCCCCCAGGTCATTTTCCTTTTAAAAGCTAATCTAACTTTAGGGGGGAAATGCTTTGCCCCTTCAAAAGCCAGCATGGTGTCATATTTAACCGTTGCCCTAGGTGGATTCTAGGAGACAAGGATCAAATCCATGTTCAGCCATAGGAACCTGGTGGGTGACTGTGGGCAAGTCACACTCTCTCACCTTCAAAGGAACAAAATGGCAACCCCTCTGAGCAAATATTATCAAGAAAACCCTGTGAAAGATTTGCCTTTCTATAAATCAGAAACAATTTGAAAACACTTCTAGGCCACTTCCTAGTTTAAAAATACTTTTTTCTTGGCCTCAAATATCAGAGATGTTGTTAAACATGATCAGTTAAGTATCACCCACCGTTCCATAAAGTATGCCATTCAAATAAAAGTCAAGAAGTCTAAAACATGAGGAATACTCTCTCTTTCTCTCTCTTACAGATAGTGCTATCACACTGAGATTCCTCCCCTTTACCCTAAGGACTAGAGAATAGAGTTCTAGCCCTCTGGGAATCCAAAAATATATTTCTGCTGGAGTAAATGAGAAGCCTTGCCAGGCAAGGCTGGTATAGAGGTGTTGAATGCACACGAGGCAAGGCACTGAGAAGGATAAAGTTTTGAACTAATTGGATTTTAAATTTGGCTCAAGATTCTCCTTTAATCAGCCTGTATGAATTTTTTAGCCTTATAAATCATTATAAGCTCCTTTTATTTCACATAGCTTTACAGTGAATCTGTATCAGGGACTTTGTTTTGTGCCAAAATCCATATAATTGGGGCCAACTAAAAGAAAGATTAGATATTTTGAGCAACTCTAAAGGGAAAAACTTTTTTCCCTTTTAAATTAATCTTTGCAAAGTTGAGAAAGAGTGAGAAAATAATACCAGCCAATATAAGTAGAAATAATTGAAATGTTATAAGCATCTGATTTTGTTGAAAAAGTGTGTATTAGCACTAGAAATGACTACAGCTATCTTATGGTAATTGTACAATCTGGGCAGGGGAAGAAAAGATGCTGAAGTCATCTTTCCAGGGAGCTTCAAACACATCCTGATGAAAGTCAGTTCTCCATCATGATTTCATCCAGGAGAAAATTTAGTAATTATGCACAAGATAAAAAAATGACATTTGGTGATAATAGTAGTAATAGTAGTAATAGCAATGCTGAGATCCTACATCACATTGGTTATGATTGATCCATAGAACTGACCCCCAGAACCCAACTTAAACATGAGGGAGCTTCTCCATGTGATGGAGGTCATGGGCAAGTGGGGCCCTTCAGAATGATGTGCATAGCTTCCTCCTGCCACCATCACACAGTGACACAAACCCCCAACTGACCCTCTCCAACTATATTTCACTGAGCAGAAGCTTCTTCTCCTCACACCGTGGTTTGAGAGCAGGAGGGAGGTAGCCATGTTATTCTGAAGTGCTCAACTTACTTGTGCTACAGATCTCAATCAAATGAAGCAGCTCTCTTGAGTTAAATGTGCATTCTGGGGGATATTTATGATCATGGGAAGAGTATCACAATTGTGAATATATTGTTGTTGTTGTTTGTTTGTTGTTGTATGCCTTCAAGTCATTTCTAATTTATCAAGGCCCTAAGGCAATTCTATCACCTGGATTTCTAGGCAATTTTCTTCTGGGGGGGGAGGGGTGTCCCATTGCCATTTTCTAAGTCTGAGAGAATGTGACTTATCCAAGGACACTCAGCGGGCTCTCATACCACAGGTGAATATGGAGCAGATATGGATCTGTAAATACAGGTTACGGATGTGTAACTGCAGTGCAGGATGCCAGCCAATGATGACAACTATAAATGTACACATTGTTTTCAGTAATTGACATTTATATGAACTATCTTTTTGCACTCTAGAATTTACTGAAATGTATTTATGAATCATAAAGAAAGAAATTTCTGCAGAAAATGTAGGTGAAGCTGTGTAATAGAACTGCAGTACTCAGTTCAAATGAAAATTAAAATAAAAGTATGTTGAAAGATTGTTTTCCTGATGGCAAACCTATATAGTTATATTTCACCAGATGCTCTAGCTAGAGAACATACTTTCTTCCTCTCCAGATATAGCAACATATAAATAGCAGCCTTGACAGCAACCATCAAAAGCAGCCACACCTCCAGTAACTTACAACCGGAGAGGCTAGTTAGCTATTCTACCACCATTACGGGCCCACATAAATCTCATTGGTCATTTTTAATACATTCTTACACAAAGTAAGATTTGCATATTTATTTGACTTAAACTTCACCTTTCTCCCTGGACTCAATACATTATTAAAATGAATGCAGATAAAGGCAAGCCAAACAAATTATAGTTTGTATATAAAAACTAAAGCAGATGAAGACATTAAAAAAAAGTACAGCATCGATTGCACCAAATCTCTTTTTCCAGTTGTTAGTCAGTTACCCAAAACCTATCTACATCAAAAAGGTGCACTTTCACACTACACAATTATAGTGCTATGATTCCAATTTAGCTGCCATGGCTGCATCTGTGGAATTTTAGGGTTTGCAGTTAGTTGAAGCACTAAAGCTCACTGGCTTAGGATACTAAATGCCACCCACCCCAACAGCAAATTCTAGGATTCCATAGATTGTTGCCATGGCAGTTAAAGTGGAACCATAGTTTTGTAACTATGTAGAATGAAAGGGCTCAAGGTCTTTGCCAGTTGGCAGAACAGCAGGTAGGTGGCCTCTTTTGCCAGTCTTAGTAGGCTGTTGAAAGCTTTGGGAGCCTTCCCTTGTATTCCAACAAAATGTGCCTATGAAGGAAAATGGGCCAAGAGACAGAGTTTGAAACTTAATGTTTAATGATAAATGTTAAAAAATGGAAAGTTAATTCATTGCTATTAACCCTATAAAGTGATATCATTTTATTTATTTATTTATTTATTTATTTACCTTTATTTATAAAGCGCTGTATATTTACACAGCGCTGTACATACAATCTTTTAATTCGGCGGTTACCTGCCCTCAGGCTTACAATCTAAAAAGACACGACACAAAAGGAGGAGTGGTGGAGGGGAAGGGGATGAGGTCCAGCACTTCTTCTCTACCTCTGAGGTCTGGACCAAGGCAGATGGACTGGAGGGAGGGCTTGGCTTCTTAATGGATGGGTAAACTTCTTCCAGGGAGGCCTGTTGGAGTTAGCCCGCCTCTCTAATAGGATAATACATATAAAATACATAGCAATACAGGAAATGATTCAATAAAACAGGCAACAAAAGAACATCAAATAGCAAGTGACAGTTATGCAATGCCTGGGAACGCTTCTCTGAACAGGATGGTCTTCAACTCCGTTTTGAAGCTGGTTAAAGAAGTGATGGCTCTTGCTCGCAGGGGAAGAAGGTCCCAGGAGTGAGGGGCAGCAAGTGAAAAGGGGCGAATCTGAGATGGGGCAGAGGAAATCCTGGGCTGGGACAGCAGACCTTGGCTACCAGAACAGAGGGCTCTAGTGGGAAGGTGAGGAGAAATAAGGTCTGATAAGCAAGGAGGTGCCAGCCCATGGAGGGCTTTAAACGTCAACAGCAGGAGCTTGTACTGAATGTGGAAAGGGAGTGGGAGCCAGTGAAGGGATGCCAACAAAGGAGAGATGTGGTCAGAGTGGTGGGCGGATGTGATAATGCGTGCAGCTGAATGCTGGACAGAGATTAAAGGATGGAGGTGAGAAAGAGGAAGCCCAGCCAGGAGGACGTTACAGTAATCAAGTCGTGAGACCACTAGGGCATGAACCAGAATCTTGGCAGTAGAGGTGGAGAGATATGGTTGGATTTTAGCAATATTATATAAGAAGAATCTACAAGCCTTGGCTGTGGTCTGGATCTGAGGGATACACGACAGAGAAGAGTCAAAGATAAAACCAAGACTGCGGGCTTGCTGGACTGGTTGAATAGAAATGTTGTCCACAGAGACAGAAAAGGAGTGTTGAAGGGTGAACTTAGGAGGAAAGACAAGAAGCTCCGTCTTGGACATGTTGAGCTTCAAACGCCGATGGCGCATCCACTGCGAGACAGCTGTGAGGCAAGACGAAACTTGCTGTTCAAGCCTTGGAGAAAGGTCGGGGGTGGAAAGATACAACTGGATGTCATCGGCATACAGATGATAGGAAAAACCAAAAGAGCTAATGAGTTTACCTAAGGACACTGTGTAGAGACAAAACAAAAGGGGACCCAGAACAGAGCCCTGGGGCACTCCAACAGATAAGGGAACAGAGGATGAAGTCTGACCACCTGTGACCACTGCAAAAGATCTGCCTGACAAATAAGATCTAAACCAGTCGAGAACAGAGTCTGAGAACCCAAGGTCAGAAAGTATATCAACTAGAAGGCAGTGATCAACGGTGTCAAAGGCTGCAGACAAATCAAGAAGGATGAGAACAGAGTAAAGGCCATTAGCCTTGGCCTGTAAAAGGTCATTCGAGACCTTAGTGAGAGCTGTCTCTGTAGAATGCCGTGGGTGGAAACCAGACTGAAAGGGATTGAGGATGGAGTTGGCTTCAAGAAACTCAAGACAGCGAGAATAAACAACCCGTTCCAAAACTTTAGAAAGAAAGGGAAGAAGAGAAATCGGACGATAGCTAGACAGAGAGGAGGAGTCAAGAGAAGGTTTTTTTCAGAATTGGGGAAATGAGAGCATGTTTGAAGTCCGACAGAAAGGAGCCTGTAGAGAGAGAGAGAGAGAGATTGAAGATATGGAGAAGAGAGGGCAGAAAAGAAGGAGCTATAGAAATTAGAAGACGTGTAGGAATTGGATCAATAGGACAGGTTGCAGGTTTGCAAGAGTTCAGAAGTGCAGCGAGTTCATCCAAAGAAGCAGGAGGAAACACAAAAAAATTTTTTAGGCGAGGGCGAAAGAAGATTATGAGCAGAAGAAGAATCGGGAGGGACTATCTCAGAGCGAAGAGTGGTAATCTTTGAGATGAAATAATTAGCGAAGTCATTGGGAGAGAATGATGAAGAGACAGGAGGAGAGGGAGGTTTAAGCAAAGTGTTGAAGGTGGAGAACAAACGCTGTGGGTGCCTCTCATTGGCAGAGATCAATGATTTGTAATAATTCTGTTTTGCCATAGACAAAGAAGAAAGAATAAATTTGTAATGAATAAAGTCAGCCCACTGTTTGGACTTTCTCCAAAGACATTCGGCCACTTTAGAGCAGGACTGGAGAAACTTGATGATGGGGGTAAGACAGGGCTGAGGCCTAGTCTTAGAGGAAGAAGTGCATACAGAGACAGGGGCAAAGCGGTCAAGAGTCGAGGAAAGAGTGTAGTTAAATAAAGACATTGCTGAGTCAGCAGAATCCCCAAGATTTAGGGAAGAGAAAATAGCGTTGAACAGTGTGACGAGGAGGTGGAGTATAAGTGAGAGCAAAGGAGATTAAGTGATGATCAGATAGTGGAAAGTCAAGTGCCAGGTAGTCAGAAATGGCGCAGTTTGCAGCAAGAACTATGTCAAGACAGTGACCAAGAGAATGAGTTGAAGAGTTGGAATGTGGTTGGAGGCCAAAAGAAGCTAGGAGAGAGTTAAAGCGAGATGTTGTCGGGTTATTGGAATCATCAATGTGGATATTAAAGTCACCTAGGATCAAAGTGGGGACTGAATCTGAAAGGAAGAATGTCAGCCATGATTCAAAGTCTGAGAGGAACTGGGTAGCAGAACCAGGAGGGCGATAGATAATTGCAACCTGGAGCTGTAAAGGAGAAAAGAGTCTAATAGGATGAAACTCAAAGGAAGAAAAAATGATAGCTTTTATCAATAGTTTATTATTAGTTCAGGGAACATAGCGGAATTTGCACAGAATGGCACAAAAATTGTCCTTGTGGACCCTAGGAGCACACCTTTTTAATGGGTGCCTTTAAAGGGGATATTTTTGTCCTTTTAAAGTTGCCTCCCTCCAATCTAGAATTTTAGTTCACTTGGACAACAAAGTCTAGTAAATGATTGTTACCCGGAATGGTGGGAATTCAACACTTCTGAGAACTGCTGGGTTGGGAAAAGCTGTCCCAGAGCATGAGATCTCAATTTACAACCTTCTCAACTCACTTTGACCAGGAACAGAAGGGAAGGAAAGAGTGGCTTTCAACCACACCAGGGGCGGGATGTGCAGATGATGCGCACCCCAGCATTGGCCAGAAACTGTTCCTGGGTTGCCTAAGGTGACCTAGGTCTTCCGGAAAAAGGAGTGCAGAAAAAGTGCTCCTTACCAGTGGCCAGTTCAGGACTATGGCAGCAGTGGCCCACTTTCAGAACAGTCCGTCTGGTCACCATGGTCCCAAGATGATTGGGAGCCAACCAGAGATTATGCCAGTCTGCTTCACCCCTTTGTCATTCATCTGGCTCTCTCTCTAAGATTGATATTTCTCTCATCTTTCAAATGCTTGATTTGCTAAAGGTTTGTTTCAGTTAGAGGACACTGATCCACCACAGACAGTGATTCAAAGATCAAGGGTGGAAAATGTGTAATCAGAAAGGTTTTGAGAATCTCTGAGCATATGCAGAAATTTTTTTCTACACAATTGAACCACTGCATTCTGTCTGTCTCTCCACTTCCAGTTAAGAAGTGTGGCTTGCAGTGTGGTCTGCAGAGATCAGCAGTAGGGCACAGGTTTTACATGCAAGAGACAGGGATTCCAAGTTCTGTCTGTGGTATTCAGTTTGACTATTCAGGTATCTAACAAGCCCACTCTTCTTTGCATTCATTTTACTTGACTTATATAATTAAAAGGGCAGAGTAAAAAAAAGAAAGGAGTAAAGCTGAAAGCACAGTAGGAGGAGTGGAGAGAAAGAGGAATCAGTTAAGAGAGAAGGAAATTTTTGTGTTTGTGTAGCACTTCATTATTCAAGTGCAATGTGCCATGTAAGCAATAATAATACTTCAGAGGGAGTCATTTCAACTCACCCCAAGTAGTATAATGAAAGAGTGCATATTATACAGTAATATACAGTAGAAACCAGATTAGAATATAATCAGTAGAAGAGGAGAACTTATGGAACAGAATCACACTCCCTAATACTCTAGTTTCCTTCTATACAGGCACAAGAAGGAAGCCATCTATCATCCAGACTTAAAAGGTCTGATATTCTGAAAGGTCCCTAGCTGTATTAAGCTTCCAAACCATTCCCATCTGTAGTGAGGTACTCACCCAGGTAGAGAGAGCTGAAGGGGCTAAGGGCAGCCAGGTGGTGGAGGTTGAGGGGAAGGAGGAAGTTAACCCAGAGGCGGAGCCAGTGGTGGAAGGGGGAGGAGCTGGAAGGAGTATAAAAGCAGAAGGGCTGAGGCGTGCGGGGAGGAAGGATGGATGCGGAAGAGCTGTTTGGGCAGTAGCGGCCGGGGAAGGGAAAGAACAGGGTTTAAGGAGGCCAGAGAGGGACAGAGTCCCTGTGCCTCTTCCAAGAAGAGCCCTAAGGCCAAAGCAGAGGCCCCAAGTGGAGGTGAGGCGCCAGAACCCTCGAGAGGAGGGAGTCTGGGCTTTTGCGGGCTCTGGGGAATGGACAACCAGAGACCTTGAGGATTTGGAGGATGAGTGGTGGAGTCCACAAGAGAAGCTTTGGGAAACAAGCCCTGTCATGATGGGAAGTGGGAATGTCTGACTTGAAGACTGGACTTTATGTTTTGAGTTACCATCTACTGAATGCAAAGCTATTTTCTTATTAAAGGTACAGTTGTACCACACTTGCCTGAGTAAGTTTGTTGTGCATGTGGGAGAGAACATAAGGGGAGGAGTCTGTTTCCTTGCAAGATGGAGTCTGCTATGCCAGCCCCGCCCACACCATCCTCACCCGTTTTCTTTCTTCTTTTCCTTTTGTTGATTGTTGGTACTTCTTCCTTTTCTGGCCTGCCTTGGGCTCCAGAAAGCTTATTTATATTTATATCAATATAAATAAAAAGGATTAATGCACTGGAGATTCCTAGAGACGTGTTCTCTCTAGGAAAGTTTAGGTTGTCCAACATGACTCTATGATAAGTTGATCATAGAATTATGCTGGAGGACCTAGAAATTCCCAGAGAGAACATATTAATCAAATCCACTAATTATCCATCTGCTGGACTTTCCCCCTTCCCCACTGCTATTCCCTTCTCCTTTTGTGTCTTGTCTTTTTAGATTGTAAGCCTAAGGGCAGGGAAATGTCTAATTAACAATTTGGAAGCTGCTCTGATACCCTTTTGGCTGAAGAGCAGGGTATAAATAAATAAATATTATGTGCTTATCATGTGAAGCAGTTCTCATCCCCAATGCCCATATGTTGTACATTTACATCTTTAGCAAGGAAGCCTACATGTCTATAAAGTTACGATATAAAGTTAATCTGTTTTGGAATGGCCAGCAATTGAGGGTTTCAAAACATGTGGAAACCCACACACATAGACCTCCTGAGTGCAGAGGTCTATGTTTTAATCTGGGGACATCTGATATGGAGGAAGGGACATAGGCATTTTACCACATATTTGCACCTCTTTTTCATCACATGGTCCCCCCTTTATTTTTAATTCATGAAGGAAAGGAACTACTGATCTATTGATACAAATACAGACAAAAATCGAAGTTGATTGGGGATTAAACTAGGTAACAAATAACTGAAAAAAAATTTTTTTGGGGGGGGGAGGTCCTGGAAAGAGTTGTGGCACTTTGGATGATACTTTTTATCCCATTTCAATTTCACTTTGGAACTGTTTTTTGGAACAGCCTTGGCCACTTGATGGATCATATTAATCACTTTGATGGGTCCAACCATATTGCTGGTTTGACCCTCTGAAGTATTTGTTGCTGTTTGAAGCAACATGTTCTAGTGTCTAATGCATAAATAAAATTGTTTATGTAGTGCAGAGCCACTTAATCAGTGAAACTTGTTTAAGTGCTGACTTTCCAAGTACTCATTGAGTCAAAAGATTTACTTTAGTTGGGACTAGCAATTCGATTTAGCAGTCAGCAAGTCTTTTCCAAAGCAAATCCATCCCATGAGGACACTGCTACTAAGATATAATGGATACAGCAAGAAAAAAGAAAGAAATTCTAATTTTATCTACATGGCCAATTGGTAGTAGTTTGATATATTTTCAACAATCATAGCTCCATTCCATGAAATCCTGGGAACTGTAGCTTGGTGAATCACTTAAAATTCTCTGCTAAAGATGTTCTAGTTTACTCTCCATGAACTGCACCACTAAAACTCCCTAGCAGAAAATTCTAAATACTCCACCAAAGCAGAAATCCCAAGAATATGTAGGATTAAGAAATTGAAAG
Organism: Sceloporus undulatus; assembly: GCF_019175285.1. Lineage (NCBI taxonomy): Eukaryota > Metazoa > Chordata > Lepidosauria > Squamata > Phrynosomatidae > Sceloporus > Sceloporus undulatus. Next base: position 201,571,707 of record NC_056525.1, on the reverse strand, counting down.
TGATATCAAGTTGCTATAATTGCATAGTATAGATATATTCACCATTTCTCACCAAGCAAAATCTCTTGTTTTTGCCATATTCCAGATGCAGACCAAATAAATGAATGGTTCTCTTTCTCTCTCACTGTGTTTGTGTGTATGTGTGTTTGACATGTACACTGGAGTCACTTTAGAGTCAGAAAAGCATGTATATCCAAATAGATTTAGCCAGTGCATATGTTTTCATGAATCTACTCATGCAATCATCCTTTGTTCTGCCTTATTGACCAAATTATTGTCTGTTAATAAAATATATATTTTCACCCCTGCAAGAAAGACAATAATAAACAAAAACAGTGAAAAATGGATACAGAAAGGGGAGGGGGTCTTCAAAATATCTAGAAGTGTTCCTTCCATGATTTCTTAATGTACAACTAAGCCCCCAAAAAAGCAAGTCTACTAAGACAAGGTTTCCATGCTTGTCAAAACAAGATAGCAATTAAAGTGGCATGTATTCTGCACCTCAATTTTCGCAAATATATTTTTCATGGCTTTGACAGTCAAAAGCTATTTAGATTATTTATGACATTTCCAATGAGTTAGTAATGCTTTTTTATTGCATTGTATTTTGCATAATATAATTTGTCACTATTTCTTTATTAAGCTTGTTTTATATTCATAGTTGTCCCACCACACTATATTTTCCTCTTTGTCAGCTCAGAACTTCATTATGAAGGATGAGGTTTTATCGTTTCCTAGTGATGCAAATGTCTACAGTGAATAAGTGTCATTATGCAGGAACAGGAATTTAGTTTTCCTCCATTAAGCAAGCAGGCTAATGACTCAACAAGTTTATAGCCCACCACAAAATTTGATGGCTGACTGTGAGTTAAAACAAATGACTGTCACACATACATGAAAATTAGGACTGCTCTTTTGGGATGGGCATTTCACTTCTGTCATTTAAAGCTGTGCTTTCTGGTGTACACTGAAAGTAGATCCCAAAGAATTTTCATGATAATGACTAATGATGGTCGCATCCTTTCTCTACATCCTGTTCCATACTAGTGCTGAAAATAAACCCACAAGGGAGGTCAAAATTCAGCCTAATTGAATTTTAAATCCCCATTAGAACCGTAGAATCATAGAATTGGAGGAGACCTCAAGGGGCTTCCAGTCCAATCCCCTACAATGCAGGAAGACACAATCCAAACACTCCCGGCAGATGGCCATCCAGCCTCTGTTTAAAAACTTTCAAAGGAAAATATACTCCGAAGAAACAAATTCCAGTGTCAAATGGTGTTCATTTTGAAAAGACAGGAAGTGAACAGGAAGTGACTTCCACATCACTTACTGTTGTAAAAAGTAAAAAGGCCATTCACTCAAAACCACAAGGTTGCGAGTTCAAGACCAGCAAAAGGGCCCAAGCTCGACTCAGGCTTGCATCCTTCCGAGGTCGCTAAAATGAGTACCCAGACTGTTGGGGGCAAATTAGCTTACTTGCTGTTCACCGCTATGATCTTTGGAATAGCGGTATATAAATAAAACAAATTATTATTATTATTATTATTATTATTATTATTATTATTATTATTGTGAGCTTAAAATAGTCAGTCATTGTTGTTATGTACCTTCAAGTCATTTCTGACTTATGGCTACCCTAAGGTGGCCCTAGCATGGGGTCTTCTTGGCAAGTTTCTTCAGAGGGGATCTGCCATTGCCGCCTCTGAGACTGAAAGAGAGTGACTTGACCAAGTAGGTTTATATGGCTGAGTTGAGATTCGAACCCTGGTCTCTCGAATCATAGTCCAATACTCAAACCACAATATCACAATGGAGCCTCCCAAAATGTGTGAAAATGCCCACCATGCTCACTATAGGGCATATGGGGGCACACTTTTTGTGGGGATGTGGTGGGGGTGCAGCCCTCCAAAGTTTCCTGAGGAGTTAATCCAGCTCCTTAGTATCCCACAATTACCCACCCTTGTCATAGACCAAGGAGGCTATTTTGGGATGAGGTGGCTATTCCTGCTTGGTCGCTAAGATGCCACTGGTGAGAACTATACAAGCACTACAAGTACTAACTTGGCAATCAGAGAACTAAGGATATTATCACACACCTTTTTTTGCCTGATCTGGGCACAGGCTAGGCACAGGCTTAAATAGGTGAAAACAGATCTTATTGCATGCCACCTTGCCCAGATTCCTGGCATACTTTTCAAAGAACAAGAAAACATTGTTCATTCAAAAAGTATGCCAGGAGTCCGGATTGGGTACGCGATGTAGCTGAGTTGGGCAAGAAGGCATGTGATAAGATCTGTTTTCACCTGTTTAAGCCTATGTCCAGCCCATGCCTGAATCAGGCAAAAAAGGCATGTGATAATTTCCTCAGTCTGCTGAACCTAATGAAGAGAGACAAGATAGCTAAAATGCTAACTTGTCTTTAAATGAACCATCCACCCAGAATTCACTGCATTCAGCCATTCTGGAATTGGGAAAAAGAGACATGTGGGAGGATAACTTCTTTTTTGTCTCTTATCACTATTGTTCCTGAAAGGAAAAGAAAGATCCTTTTTTGGTATGAGAGGTGCTGTAGATTGGGATTGACACTAGGATCCCAAAACATCCTATTCCAAAAGATTTATTTACTGCAATGCGCTTACATGGCTACATTTCTGGAAATTCTTAGCATTATATTTTAGTACTGAGGCAACTATAATCTTTAGAGAGGAGTGGCAGAACACTTAAACAACATGCCAATTATCTGTAGCACAAGAAAGGACTGTGAAGTAAAATTTCAAAATATTACTACTATTCTTCCCAGTGTGAGTGTTTCTTCCCTTGATTGTGTGACACACTGTAGGTTTCAATTGGCAGCTTTTCACTTTATACTACAAAAGAAAACAAGTTTCCCGAGTAGAATGTGTAATGCTAGGTTTTATAGAAAAAGAAAATTCATGTAGCAGTTCACAATCTGGCTTTCAGTAAGTTCTACATATTAACAGTCACAAAAAAATGAGGTTTGTGCCCTCAGGCACCGAACTCAATCACTTCATCTATCCAAGAAGAAACCCTATTTTAGCATCCCCACAGGCACACAGTCACAAGGCAGTCATTTTGAATTTTAAATCCAAGAATGAATTGAGTGGTTAGATGAGATTGGTGGTTAACACTAAACTGCAATTGTAAAGAGGGGGGAATTTAAGTGAAAATGTGGATTCTTGGCTAGATCAGAGAACTGCCAAAACATGCCAGCTTCTAGTCCCATCCAGAGGGGTAAAGCATTTAGTATCATCTGATACAAACTTGTACAACATGTGCCTGTGACCCATCAAAACAAAGCCCACTAGCCATGTATTATGTGTAGATGATTCTATGTACTGTACCCTTAAAGAGAATCCAAATTCCAGGTTTGCCCTTGCCTTAGACAAGAGAATACCTGCTGGAGACTGGAGTTAGAAGACCTGCAGTAAACTATAAATAAATCAGGTATATTAACAACACCTCTGTGGAGAATGGATTTGGTAGCTGAGGTTTGATCAGACAGTGGCTATGGTGAGCCTCCAAGTTTTCTATATTCAATGATTCTTACGACTCCAAATCAAATAAATGTGCAGTAGATTCTAGGTGGACTGCATTTAGCTCTGTGTATCACAAGTTGTGCAAGCCTGAGTCAGCTGGAATGTGTACTTCTAGTGTTGGAAATCTGGATCGACTGAAGTTTCTGCTAAGCCCTGTTCAATCATTATTCACTCATTAAGGTGCCCATATATACAGGAAGGAGTGGGGCTTTGTTGCTGGGCCTTTTCCTGATGTCATACAATGGGGTAGTTTTGTCCCCAAAATGCATATACTGACCATATGACAAAAAAGAACCCCTGTGAACACACAGGTGTTCATCCATGTCAAACATCCTCACTCAGTTCATGGATCTCAAGTATGACAGATAGCTTAAGCACAGATAAGGAAAGGAACTACCCTTCTTCTATATGTGTGTGTTGTGTATTTATGTAGCATTTGAATAAGACTTCCCTAATGCCAGATGGGTTTTGCAAGCCCAGCAGCATTGTCTTCCCTGAAATTTCAAGGCCAAAAGCTAAGTCAAGGCAGTGATACTTTCATTGTCACATTGGGCTGTGTTCTTGTGATGTCAGAAGAAGAAAGCAATGGGTTGTCAGGCAGGCCAGCATTGCATCTGGATCAGGAGGCGTAGAAACAACTAGTATGAAGAAAGTCTGGGTAAATGGGTTTAGAATTTGGGTAAAACACAGCTAACCATATCTTGAATAATAATGGCAACCCTGCTGGAGGTTGGAAACTAAAATATTCTTCAGTGGCTGAGCAGGCAGCAAAATGTGTCCATTGCCTGCAGCAGCAGCTGGCATTTCTCCTGTCTTGCATCCTACCTGATTTTACCTATAACACATATGATATATAGGGAGTTTTTCTATGCCTCCCTCCTGCATTTTTGTTTTCTTTTGAGACATCAATTGTATAGTTATCAGAATTGTTTCTATTGTTTTGTTCCATTCTTTCCCCTTTTCTTATTCAATATATTCTTGTCAACAAATATTTTTGATGCTGATTAACATTTTTTTTCCTTTTTCAAAATATCATGGAAGTTTTTTGTGTGGGTGTAATTTTTTAAAAACAACAACAACAATACTTATTTATTTATACCTCGCTCTTCAGCCAAGGCTATCAGAGCGGTTATACACAAAACTTTCAGGAGTAGCTGTGTTTAACAAATACAAACAAGAATTCATCAGTGATACTTTTATTGGCCAACCAAAATGCACAATATACTAGTTGCAAGCTTATGAAGCTCCATGGGCCTCTTCATCAGGCAAGATGTTACAAACCAAACAGGAAGGGGAAAAAACACAATTGGAGATGTTAGATGATCCTCCCCATCATAACATCTTTATTAAGGAGTGAAACAGCATGCAGGCATCTGAGTAACATCTCCAATTGTGTGTGTCCTCCCTGTTTGGTTTGTAACAACTTCCCTGATGAAGAAGTTCATGGAACTTTGAAAGCTTGCAACAAGTATATTATGCATTTTGGTTGGCCAATAAAGGTATCACTCCTGGAATTTTGTTTGTGTTTGTTAAATGGCCAGCACAGCTACCCCTGAATGTTTTCTGCATTGTGAGATTCCGCATTGTAGCTGCAACAGGGGAACCATGAAGAGTAGCCTGTGGACTGGGACCTAAAGTAAAAAAATGTTTTTCTTAAAGTTGGGCTGAATTATCATGTTTTACCTCCACACCTACCAAAATGTTCCTGATGCATAAACATGGAGACTTTTTGAGGAATCCATTGTTCTCTGCCTACAAAGAGGCCTGTGGCATCACTGGAATGGAGAGATATGGGATTGCAAAAGGGGGGTCCCTGTTGTAATGCAAATGGAATTTAAATTTCCTGAACTTTTAAAATCTCCCTACTGCCACATGGCCAGTAGGAGGAGGCGCCTGCCTGCAAAAGGTATCCTCCCCATCATAACATCTTTACTAAGGACTGAAACAACATGCAGACATCTGACTAACATCTCCAACTGTGTTTTTTTTCTCCTGTTTGGTTTTTATACACAGTAGATCTATGTATATGTATAATAGTTTAGGCAGACCAATTATAATATTCAGCTAGAAACCAAAGGATAAATAAAATTCACCTCAGTTTCATGGAAAGCATCTTTGTATAGGGGAAATTTGTTCAATAACATTTGTTCATCGTTCAACATGTGATGATAGTACTGAACTAGAGATAGTTGACTTTGGGTTGGCATGCCCCCCCCCCCCCGCTTTTGTTTGTTGAACCAGCATTTTTACATGAGTGAATATGATCATATGCATGTTCCATTACACATAAATAACTTCACCAGTGTAGAGCCCATTAAACTGTGTAAAGTTACACATGTTGAATGATACATGTGGAAAAAATTACTTGTATGAGACAAGTACAAGTATACATAATTGCAAAGTATGAATAGCCCCTTGGTAATACAGAAATTCCCTGAAACGTCAACCATCATCCTGACACCTAGCAACCCTATTACCAAAAACAATTTAGACAACATTTCTGGTTACACTAGGCAAGCATCAGAAGTGTAGATGCTATTTGGAAATAATTTAACTGAACCATTTTTACTTTTTAAACATCTAATGTTTTTAATCACTCTTCTTTGCTGCACCAGAGGTTCTATTGATAGCATCTTTTGGTACAATATTACTGGATTTCCATTCTGGAAATTAGAACTGGGATTTTGCAGTAGTACTAATGATAGCAATTAGGGACTAAGTGGTCATTTGCTGAATGAAATTGTCGCTTGGTAAATGTGTTGGCTAATGTTAAAGTGAAAGATGTATACGATCTGAAGAAAAAGCAGGCAATGACTAATGAAATGTCTAAAACAGTGATGGGAACTGTCAGAGGGTAGGAGGCTCATTTAAATGAACATGAGCAACATTTTCCCATTCAAATGATGTCTCTACTGAGATATGGATTGCTGCACCTTGTTATCCCCCCACACAATAATTTTAATTGCTCCCACTTGCCCCTTAATGCTTTCTGGGGAGTGTTTTCACCATGCTTTTGGCCAGTGTGGTGTAGTGGTTTGAACATTGGACTATGACTGGAGATCAGAGTTAAATTCCTTGCTCAACCATAGAAACCTACTGGGCAAGTCACATACTCCCAGCCCCAGAAAACTCCATGCTGGTTTTGCCTTAGGGTCACCATAAGCTGAAAATGACTTGAAGGCACGCAACAACACAGGGTAACTTCACGTTTACTTCATGTTTTTAAGAAAGCCTTTCTGGGATCTAAAAATAGTCTGGGGAGAACAAAAATGCTTCCATGTCCCCTTGAGTCTGATTAGGGGATGTTTTGGAGGCAAAAGTTTAAGACCCTTGGAGGGCCTGGAAGCAATAAAAATGGCCTGGGGGTGACATGCAGGCACAACTTTTCCCATTAATTAATGTTTTTTTAAAAAAAATTCTTTAAAAAATTAAATATTTTTAGTAACTCCTATATACAATCAGTGTTTTTTTTAAAATTCAGTTTCTATCCAAGATTTATAATCTAGAAAGATGTGACATGAAAGGAAAATGAAGACTGAGAGAATCAGATGGGTAGAGAAAGTAAGTAGCCTTTCAACAGGATTGATGGGATATCTCTACTTCTCACTGTATCCCTGTCTGCTGTGCCCTGCTGCAATGACTGTCATTGGTGACATTTGAAGGGGGAGCCTGCAGGGAGGTAGTCTCCCTTGAATTTAAGTGCTACTGATTTCACATTTTAATTGTTAGTGGGAACTAATCCTCCTACGTTAATTTTAGAAAGTGTTATAAAGGATGAAGCTGCAGAGGCAGAGATCCATATCTCTGTAGAAATATCATTTGAATGGAAACATGTTGCTCATGTTCATTTAAATCATAAGACAAATGTTTTAAGGCCAGGGTGGGCTGCAGGATCTTCTCTCAGCTTTGTCACTGTTGTACTGAGTATACCCATGTGAGTAGCACAGCATAATAGCACTGTGTTGCTTTAAATCTCCAGGAAATGGTGGAGTTGGGTTATGAAAGGTCCTTAACTATGATTCTGTGACAAGGACTAGCACAGCCTGGAGCAGAAAGTCTCTTGGTAATAACAAGTGAACACTCCGCATTTCTCACCACAACAAAGGGATGTTTAAGGGATTGTATTACACATTTGTTTAAGAAAGAACATGTTAACTTCCATATGGATTGTCAAACACTGTGTTCACTAGAACAGTGCAAACAGAGGAAAGCATGTTTATCTTTTAAAAGAGCGCATTAAAGGTCAGGGATTTGAGGGGAAAATATTTGTATTTTGAGTAATATGATCAGATCTGCAATCTGAACTAGAAACATTTATGTCAGAGGAAAGATGTAGACAAAGGAAGCTTGTAGAGGAGCGTGCCCTGTATCTACTTCAAATAAGGCAAGCACATCTTCAACTCAGAAAGGTTACCAGCCATCAGTCAAAGGAACATTTTGAAAGTATTAGTAGATCCCTGCTTCTTTTTCTTAAGGGCTAGGAGATGTGTACACTTCATCAGCCCTGACAACAGAGGATAGAAATGTAATTATTTTTTTAAAAAAATCTTGAAATCACAAATTTGAAAGGGAGGAAAACCTGATAAGGACAATTCAGAGTCTGGGCAGCCATGGCTGAATTAAAAGTCTTTCAAACAAACACTACAAAATTTACTTTGATGCACTATAACTCACAGAATTTCCCAGCTGGAATAGCCAAAAGTGACTTCAAGCTCTGGTCTCAAGAAATCATATAGAACTACATGAAGAAACAGCCCTGTTTGAGTTAGGGCAGAAAGTACAGCTCATCTCAAGTAGGCCTGCCACTCTAGTTGTGTTTGATTTCATTCACAGACATACTTTGCACACACTCACTCCTTACACACACTCACGCTAAGGTTGCCATTTCTCCCAGAAAAACCTGGAAAATCCTGGATTGAAGGGACTACAAAATATCCCAGCTGGCTGGGCCAGTTAAAGCACTAAACTCTGGATTTCTCTTTTATCATAGGCTGATGGGTAGATTAAAATGTGGCAGTGGCAGTGAAGGAAGAAACCATACAAGAAGGCTGGCACTGGTGGGAGCGTTACCCTGCCCTGTAGGCTCCAATTTCTATTGCACAGACATAGCATTGTCACCTTATTCTTCCATCCCCTCCCCTTTTCCCCTGACAGGCCCAGAAGGCATGAAAGGAAAGGAGGAGAACTGAGATGGCCTTCTGTTGTGTGGTGACTGTGTTGGCAGCTTGAGCCTAGGCTAAGAAGCACAGTGGCACTTTGCTTCCAAACAGTCTTGAGAGGGTAAAGGGACTCCCTTTTACAATCTGGGGCTGCTTGTAAGCGTCTCTCCCTTCACACCAACTAGCATACCACAGACTTCAGAAGAAAGAAGAAAAAGAAGACCTCTTAGCTTGTTACTGGTACTGAAACTAATGGTAGTGCAGTTATGAATGTGTCAGATTTACATAATGAGAATGCAAATTAATAATATGAATAATTATAATAATTTGCAAAATATGCAAAATAGATACCTGGACCTGAGGAATTGGAATATGGCAACCCTACACTTTCTTTCTTTCTTTCTTTCTTTCTTTCTTTCCTTCTTTCTTTTTTTATTTAGTATTTTTGAAATTTTACAAAACAAAACAGATTTAATATTCTTTCCATACATACATGTACTTTTGTATCTTATTCATTTTTTATTTTATTTTTTTACAAAAAATCCTAAGTATCACCTCAATGCCCCCTTTCCCCCTGGAGCCATTCCCTTCTTTATACTCCATCCAAAATGTTAACTCCTCCTGTGGAGGTAATTTCCCATCTTCTTTTCTGAGTACATTTTCAATAATTTTTCCCCTTATTTCATCAAAATCATTTCTTTTCCATAATCCTTTTTTACTTTCAATTTGCATGTTAATTTGTCATTAATTGCTAACTTCCAAACTTTTTTATACCAATCCTCCAATTTCACATTTATTTTTGTTTTCCAATTTCTTGCTATGTTTAATTGCGCAGCAGTAAACACATTTGTTACAAGGTTTTTTTCTTCTTTCCATTCTACTACATTGGATATTGATAACAATACTATGTTTGGTTTTCTATCTATCTTTATATTCATAACATTTTCTATCTCTAATATTACTATTTCCCAGAATTTTTGTACATATTTACATTGCCACCACATATGTATATATGATCCTACTTCCTGACAGCCTCTCTAACAATATTTTGAATTATCTTTGTTTATATTACGTAGTCTCACTGGTGTCAAATACCATTTCCAAATAATTTATAATAATTTTCCTTAATTTGCACCAATAAATTTTTCAAATGTCTTTGTTCCCAAATCTTATTCCATTCATTATCACAAATTTTACATCCTAATTCATCTTCCCATATTTCTTTTAAAATAATTTGATTTAATTTTTTCCTCTTACAGTATTCTCCATTAATATTTTATAAATTTTACTAGTTGTACCTTTCATATTTTCATTTTCCTCCATTTCTTTTCCTTTCTGGATTATTTTGCAGAGTACACCAGGAAAATAACTGTCCAGAAAGGACCTCCCACCTACACATATGAAAATGCTCACTTTGTGTTACATTGTGTGGAAGAAAGTGGAGCAAAAGTAAACAAATATAATGCACAGTATTTCTATTTTGACATGAAGAGGGGGTTGCATTAAAACAAAACTCAAAGGTCTGCATAAGAAAGGTGTAATAGTATATCCATACACTGCTGTCCCACTTGAATGTGGGTCACATCAAATATTCCTATAGATCTTGATTTCCCTCACTGAAGTGGTTTTGAAATTCAAGTGGAATGCTTAGGGAAACCCAATTCACTTTCAAACGAAGGTGTGGGATGGATCTTGGTGTACTCTTAGTCTAAATAGTTAATCTGGTATTGCTGCATAAATACTGCCATAGTTACTGATGTATTCCACAGTCTGTACTGTATTTGGCTTTCAAAATGAGTTTTTGAACAGAATTGTTACTTTTAATTTGGATGACAAAACTGTGGAGGTTTTCAGTGATCCTCCCTGTGCAAAACTGTTGTGGATTTCATTGAATACCTTAGGCTACTGGAACGTTGCTACATGAACAAACACTCCTCAGTCTGCTTACTGTTTAGCAGTTCCAATAAGTATAACACCTACTATATAGTTAAGCAGTCATTTGACTGTGACATCAAAGGCTTTCATGGCCGGCATCCATTGTTCTTTGTGGGTTTTTCGGGCTATGTGACCATGTTCTAAAAGAGTTTATTCCTAATGTTTTGCCAGCATCTGTGGCTGGCATCTTCAGAGAATGCTGACCTGGAAGAGAGTACCCAGGATCACACAGTGTGTGTGTGTGTGTGTGTGTGTGTACATACACCCACTCAGGAATAAACTCTTCTAGAACATGGCCACATAGCCAGCAAAACCCACAAAAAACTAGTCATTTGACTATTTCATCACATGATCAGCAGACGTGGAAAAACAATGACTCAGACTATTACCTAGAAAACATCAACCAGAGCAAGTAACAACTTAAGAGAGGCAAAAGGTTTATCACGTGGCCCGCTAACAATATGTACCAGTTTTAATACATGTCAGTATATGCTGAAGCTAATTTTCAACACTGATTCATCTCATAAACTCTGATAATAGAGACTAGCAGGACAAATGTATGTGGGTGAAAACCCAGCAAGTTCATTCAACTTTAGTAAATGGCTAAAAGCCTGGAGATCTCACTCTTTTACTGAGAGCTTTCAACAAGTACCTAAACATTACAAAGATGCAAATTAAAAGAATGAAATCATGAAAATTAAAAATAATGCATAAAAGCCCCACATTATTTGATATCGTGATCAATAAGGACAGAATAGAGCTACGTATACAGTATGTAATTCTCTTTCTTTTCCCTCAGGAATATAAACAAAAGTTTCCAACTGGGCACAATACAAAGGATGAATCCTTGAATAAAAAGCAGGATAGTTTTTTTTCTGCCTTTGTATCTCATATTCATTTCTTTCAACAACATATCAAACTATTTTTGTCATAATCCCTTGTTATGAGGCCATTACCATGCCATATCTTCTCTTTGATGCAGTTTACCTGGGCATTTCCAAGTTTGAAGATATTCTATTCTAGTCCCAAATGACAGCATTTTTCATTAAATGGAAAGGCTTTCTGGGGGAGTCAGATTGGATTATTTAGTTTGTAGCATGATATATTTTGTACTCGTAGGGCTGGAACATGAGCATAATTGCTTTTAACATAGCTTTTTTTTTAAAGGCATATATATATATCAGCCTGTGTATCAAAAATTCATCTTCCATGTATAGGAAGATGAAATCCACCCTTTTCTTTTGCTAGGGTAGGTTTTCTAAGTGACAGATACCAGATGGACCCACTGATCACATTTTTAGCTTGTCTAGTTTCAGTCATGGATACATTTCCATATAATAGAATATTTCTATCAAAAGTTTAATTCTGAACTCAGAGCAGGAACAGACTAGCTCTAAGAGCCAGCTTCCTGGAAGCTTGGGTACATGGCCTTTAGACACCACATGCACCTAAGACGTCTTGAAGCCGGCTGGCTGCCCAGATGTGGGTGACTTCATGATGCTCCGGTGGCCACACGCTGTCATGAAGCTGCCATAAGGTCATGGCAAGACAGGAAAAGCTGGCTTTTTGCTGGCCGAAAAAGGAGTGGATCTTCGTCGCTCCTTTTCCAGCTGGCTTCAAGGCAGATTGGGGCCATCGTGTGTGTTTGCTGTGGCCCCAATCCATCTTCAAAAGGTCCATCTCCTGCCCATCTCTTTGCCCCCCCCACCAGTTAATAATAGACTTTAGAATTTCTAAATAATAGGTCTATTAAATTTGCATATGTTAGAAATGCAGCAATGCTTAGCACTGAAGAATCAAGAATGCCTGTAGACTTTTCCACGTGAGGCTAAAAAACAAACAAATTTTAACATTTTAATTAATTTTAATTAAATTTGGTACTTATCAGACAATATAGTGTCTGTTCTGCTGCTGCCTTATTACTATAAAGCACCTTTTCATTGATAGGCAAAACCCCTCAAATAAACTTTCAGTCTTGCTATTATAGCACAGGTATTATGATGTGAAAAGCCTCTTTGCTTCAATTTTGCCATTACAGCCATCATGTGTCAGGACAGGGCCTGATTCTCCTCCACTCTCCGCCTCCCACTGACTATTCCAAAGGACACTCCATGCCTGTCTTTTTGTTTGTTTGTTTGTTTTGTTTGCCTTTGCTGTGTTTGCATTCTTATGTTGTTGTGGTGGTGGTGATGTACCTTCAAGTCGTTTCTGTCTTATGGTGATCCATCATGGAGTTTTCTTGGCAAGATTTGTTCAGAGGGGATTTACTATTGCCTTCACCTGAGGCTGAGAGAGTTTGACATGCCCAAGGGCATCCATGGCCAAGCAGGGAATCAAACCCTGGTCTCCTGAGTCTCTGTCCAACAATCAAAACACTAAACCACACTGTAAAATGATAAAATAAAAATACTGTCAACCCTCCTTATCGACAGATTTTTTTAATCCACAGAGTTAAGCATCCATGATTTGAAAACATTTTTTAAAAAGTATACATTCCAAATAGCAAAGCTTGATTTTCCATGTTATATATGGGATACCATATTTAATGGGACTTGAGCATCCACAAATTTTTTTATCCATGGGGGATCCAGGGAATAACAAGGATCATAACGTTAATAGTTTTTAATTATTTTGGCCATATTTACTCAAACCCAGAAAAATTAAATATAAGTAAACCAACAGGCACAGAGAATAGGCTTTGGAATAGCGAGTGGGAAGGGGAGAAAGGTGGAGAGGAGGAAAATCATGTCCTTCATGGCATTGACTGCTATAATGCCAAAATTGCAATGAAGAGGCTTATTATACTCGGGGAGGGTTTCTCAAGTAGTGCAGCCATGCAAAAGAAAAATGGTGTTTGCATTCCATTTCCAGTTTCCTTTCATAACATGCTTGCCATGAGACCCAAAACTGGTGTGATAATGTCCTCCAAGTGAGAAATAGTAATAAGGTTAGATAACTTGAGTGACCCAAAGTGTCCTCCCTCCTTGTCTATCTATCCTGACCCCTCTGTGATGCAACTGGATACTCTTAGGGATGCTTTCCATCTCTTCTCTTCCCATTAGTCCTCTCGCATCTCATCACTAGAATGAAGCTAGATTAGTTTAGCACCCAGAGTAAATTTCCTCGTATCTTAGAATGAAAGTCCTATAATAGAGTCTTTAATTAATGGCCTCTTTACTCCTTAATCAGGATCTTTCACCACTGCATGCATTCTCTGGCAGCATACTCATTTTTGGAGACTCAAATTTCACTTTAAAAACCATAGCTGAATTGCACTAGCATATACTAATGAATAAAAATTCTGATCTTGAAGAACTGTTGTAAGGAAAGATCCAGCATATTTCCAATACTGTTCGTTGATCACGTATATACGAGCCCCTTTTGGAGATTTATATAATAGAAACCAAAAATTATTAAATTGGAGAAATGAGGTTGAAATGACTAGCTTGCCCATCAGTCTTCCTAACCATCTGCTGCTCTGATCACAGCAAACTAATGCAAAGAGAATTATTGCCATTTAAACTTGAGCAGTTCCTTGCCAAAACCACAAGTGCTGTGCTGATTTCTTACCAAATCTGTCAGAAAGTCCATCAGTTCTATAGTATATTTTGTTTTTCTAGCCTGAAAGCACAAGCACTTCATCTGGCAAGAACATAACAAAAACAATTCTTGTAATCAGTTTGACAGCTGAACTGAAGCAAACTCATGGCCAGGCAAACAAAAAAAATTTATGTGAAAAGGGGAAAAAAGTAAATGATCAAGTGAACACAGTGCTATGCACATTTACTCAAACATAGAGTCTATTGAGCTCAATAGGATTTATACTCATCTAAATATTGAATCTACATTGGACTACTGTTCAGTCCTGAACAGATAGCTGTATTTAGAACAGCTATATGAAATGTGGCTGGTGATTTGAATGCCAGACTATGACCCTGGTGATTAGGGTGACCATGAGCAAGTTACACTCTTTCAGTCTCAAGGGAAGACAGTGACAAATGCCCTCTGAACAAATCATGCCAAGAAAACCCATGCAAAGGTTCACCTGTGGGTCCCCATAATAACTTGAAGGCACACACAACACAGAGAGAGAGAGAGAAGAGAGAGAGAGAGAGAGAGAGAGAGAGAGGAAACATAAGTATGTAAGTCTAGAGATGCTACATGCTACATTGTTCTTCCCTTCAGAGTTATCAGGACATGGGGACAGTGTTATCTATATAATTTCCTCCTCCACCTCCTCACTTTATCATTTTTTAAAAGTGATTGCAAAATTATCACTTAAATTGGAGTTTTCGGTGATCTTTAGCAATCTTATTTTACTTAAAGAATGAAGTTTTCAAACATATTAAGGGTATGCATTCACAGTTACATTTGGTAGTTTATTCAGTGATTTAATAGTGGTTGAAATGGTTAGCCACAAGCTATGGAAATCTCTGGCTCAAATTATATTTCAACAATTCACTTGGTGGCCTTAGGCAAATAACTTATCCTCAATGTCACCTCTTATTTCCCATGTTGATCATACAAATATTCCTTACATAGCATTTTTAAGGACTGTATTGGTAATGTTTGCTGTAAGGAATTGCAAAGAAGTTGGCACACTTGAAATAGTTAAATGTTTAATCATATATTAATACCAAAAATTAGCAATTCTTTTCATACTAATTCTCTGTTTAAAATCCATTCAATGTTGGAGGGAGGGATCTTTTCATCTGTGTGGAAGGAAGGTTGATAGAAAGCCCACAGTTCTGGAAATGAAAGGGGAATTTTCTCAGTTTAAGACTCAAAGGGGATCTTCTTAAGAAAAGCCTCTTCTAGTTGTCAGAGCTTTCTACTTCCCCTGCTTTGTACAAGTTGTATGTGTTCCTTTGGGCTGCCTCTGCACTGTAGAATTAATGCACTTTGACACCGCTTTAACAGCCATGGAATTCTGGGATTTGTAGTTTATGATATATTTAGCCTTCTTTCTCAGAAAATTCTAGTGCCACAACAAATTACAAATCCTAGGGTTCCCTAGGATGTAGCCATGACAGTTAAAGTGGTGTCAAACTGAATTATTCCTGCAGTGTGACAGCAGCCTTGGCTACAACAAGGAGCAATTTGTGGTCACATCACACAGGCTCTAAAATAGCGGCAATGGCACATTATCTTTTGCTTTTACTCTCCTTTTGAATGGGAAAAGCCCGATTCTGCCCTTGCTCTCCTCTCCAAAGCAAAGAGAAAAAGTTGGCAGCAGTCAAAAACTGATGGATAGAGGATGGGAAAACTGAACATTTTTAAAACTACCAAGAAAGCAGGAAGGCAAAGAATTAAGCATGGCTGTTCCAGCTGAACCGAGACAGTTGCATGATGGCAGGTTAAATTTGAATAGGGTGAAAATACCTTTACATATCATTTCTAGTGTTGCCTTCAAACACATTTCCTGAGTGGAGGCTGAAAGAAAATATGTTTCTAGTTCAAAGGTGAGAAAGAGGCTCAATCTAGATCTTACTAGAAATGGTAACTTAGAGATAAAAGGCAGTTTCAAGGGTAAGAGTAGATATATGTGTATGTTTTATTTTTCCATTTCAGGTTTCTAATCATTATCCTGCTTCAAAGTATCATTTGTGATATGTTTGCTTCTATGAGAATCATGTAAGTTTCCTATTTCCTTCTTCACCTAAATCTTTTCAGTACTCATAAATGTTTTTCTATCCTTCCCCCTTTTGACAATATTGATAACAAAAGAGATGTCTGGGCAGGCTGTCTTTCCCACTTTCCGGTCAATGCCCTGTTGCTGCATTGGTTTGAGGAATTTAGAGGGCAGTGGATGTGATTTTTTTGTGGCAGCTGCCATACATCCCAAACAATCTAGATTTTGACCATCATTTCCTTTTCAATTAAGTTGCGTGGAGAAGGACATGGTGGCTAGCAGGAACCACTTTGGATATCTCTAATGAGCATGTTATTTGCCATCAGAGCAAGGAGTTTTGGAGTACATACCTATTTTCAGACTACAGTACTAATACACAGTCTCATATTGGCTGGGAAGTGATTATTTTGCACTTAATAGAGTTAGGTTTTACCATTAATCCTGGCATATCATTGTGGAAGATAAGAGTAGGACATAAGCATCAACTTTCATCTGAGAATATTTCAGCCACTCTGGGATGGGTGCATGAAAGTAGTGTCATGTTAGCTCTGCTTTCCTTGCCCACTCAGCTTCTTTTAAAAAGGAGGCTCATCTTTGCACACTATGGAGCTGTTCAGACCAGCCATTATGGCCACCCTGGGGGCAGAGTCAGGGTGTCACATCCACATGATGCATGCTCCAACTCTGCTTCCAGGGTGTGGTGATGCCATGTGCCACACCACATGGCACACAGCGTCATGGTGCTCCTCTGGCACTGTGTCCATACAACGCAGCACTGGAGCGCCGTATAGCCACGATGCTATGGCTATCACATGCTTTCCAGGCTGCAAAATGGAGCCGCTTTTTGCGGCTCCTTTTTGCACCCTGTAAAGGCCAGATCAGGGCTGCAGCATGCGGTTGCCACAGCCCCCAATCTGGCTAGGAAAGGGGTGGCATCATTCTTCCTCTTAGGGGCTGTGTGTACACAGTCTCCATATGTTTCTTTCTCTGCCTTTCTGAGACACTCTAGAAAAAGCTTTCTGACTTTGACCATAACATGGACCTCATTCTATGGAGGAAGATGTGCCTCCAGGTTATGGGACTTGAAAGTTTCCAAGGCATCTCCTATCATCTGGAACAGCATTATGATTGAATGTGGAGGTGCCCTTTCCCTGCCACATCCATCAAACACCAGTAAACCTACCATTGAGCCAATGGCTTTATCTCACTGTGATCAGCCCCAAATCTGTTTTGATATTGCAGCCAGGGTGATGGGAAGGAATGGAGGCTTCAAACAAGACACTAGTTTATGCCTATTTATTTTTCTGACCATTTGTAAATGGACCAAACAAATACTATTTGGCCCAGGTTTCTCTGGAATAAGTGAAGAGAATAAGCAGTACTTAGAACTCACGTTCTTTAAAGACTAGTATTGGTTGACTGCATCTTTCCATTTGATCAACCTATACAGGTTCTTGTACATGACACCATAATTTTCCACTGCTCATCTCACAAGAAAACTGACCCAGTAGAAGCTGCTTGTAAACTTCATACCACTCAGAGATGTGGGAGGGAAACAGTAAGAGTGTGGAAAGAGTAAGAGTGTTTTTATACATCTAATAAGTAGATTAATGGAGTACAGTGGCTTTAGGGGGAAAATAGAGTCTTACAGTGATTATTTGCTCTTGAACTGATTTTTTTCTCTTGGATGAGTTAGGGTTTTAAATGGTATCTCCTGCCAAAAGCAATCTGTGCCATTACCAAGTTATGAAATTGCCTATTAGTTAATGAAGAAAAACAACTTACCCATAAAAGAATTGTTCTATTTTTGCCTTCAAGGTCGTTAGTATTCATATGGAATGAAAAGCATACAAATCAGATGTCTATGCAAGTTATGGACTACACTGTTGAAATTCAGTCAATCAGAAATTCTGCTTCCTGGTTGTGCATTTCTGAATGTGTTTCCTTCCTAAAAAAAGGATGCTTGCCTGGAACTATCAGAAACACAGGCAGTCTAAGAGTAAAAGGGTTAGAGAGAAAAGAATTCAGAGCCCCAGCTTTTCTAAGATGCAAGAAATACTGAGCTAAATTGTCACAATGCTAAACAATTTTTATTTATTTTAATTTGTCACAGCATAAGTGCCTATAGAAGTTAAGGAAGATGGGAAAATCTATCAATCATAGCCTGCCTATTCACTGAGCAGAAGAATTAGGGAAAGTGGTTCAGCTAATATTATGTTGACTATAGGTTAAATAAAACAGAAAGTAGAGGACAGTTTATTTTTTATATATAAAAAGGTAAAGTATTTGAAAATTCAGTAATAAAAAGGAGACAAAAATATTGAACCACACATGTGTATTGTGTATTCATAAATATTTATATTTTTATACAAATGACAAAATAGTTGTATTTTCACCATCACATCCACACACTCCATGTTAATTCATTAGGAGGATGTTATTAGCTAAGGCTTTTTCTCTACAACTGCTGTTAAATTCTGATTTTCTGTCTATAGACTACATATTTATAACCAATATAGTATAGACAACATATTTATAACCATTATAGTTCATAAATTGTGAAATGGGATTGTTGTCCTTGTGATCACCCCCTGTTCTGCACTTAGGGTGGAAAAATGAAATGCACAGATATAGGATGGGGGACACCTGGCTGAATGAGACTACGTATGAAAGGGATTTAGAAGTCCAAGTAGACCACAAGTTAAAATGAGTCAACAGTGTGATGCGGCAGTTAAAAAGGCCAATGCAATTTTAGGTTGCATCAATAAAAGTATAGTGTCTAGATCAAGAGAAGTAATAGTGCCACTCTATTCTGCTTTGGTCAGGCCCCACCTGCAATACTGTGTCCAGTTCTGAGCACCACAATTCAAAAAGGACATTAAGAAACTGGAGCGTGTCAAAAGGAGAGTGACTAAAATGGTGAAGGTTCTGGAAACCACGAGGAATGACTTAGGGAGCTGGGGATGTTTAGCCTGGAGAGGAGAAGGTTAAGAGGTGATATGATAGCCCTGTTTAAATATTTCAAGGGATGTCATATTGAGGAGGGAGCAAGCTTGTTTTCTGCTGCTCCAGAGACTAGGACCTGGAACAATGGATGCAAGCTCTAGGAAAAGAGATTCCACCTCAACATTAGGAAGAACTTCCTGACAGTAAGAGCTGTTTGACAGTGGAACACACTCCCTCGGAGTGTGGTGGATTCTCCTTCCTTGGAGGTCTTTAAACAATGCCTGGATGGCCATCTGTCAGGGATGCTTTGATGGAGGGTTCCTGCATGGCAGGGGGTTGGATTGTATGGCCCTTGTGGTCTCGTCCAACTCTACGATTCTATGATTCTACTGTATGTTCCTTGCTTAGTTTTGCCCAAGATCTAATAAGTCACAGTTCTCTTCCTATTGTTATTGTGTTCTATTCTGGGTTTTTCCTTAGTTATATCCATGTATCTGCGTATGTGCCTTCAAGCCGCCTGTTGACTTATGGTGACCTCATGAATTTCATAGGGTTTTCTTGGCCAATGAATACTCAAAAATGGTTTTACCAGGTCCTCCTTCTGAACTATAGCCTACATCAACTGCTATTCATTCATGATCTTCCATCTAAGTATTAACCAGAGCTGACTCTGCTTAGCTTCCAAGTTCATCCATACATGACTATTAAAGGCTTGACCTCTTAATCAGGTACACTAAAATGAATATAAAAGGGGAATAGTTCTTTTAGAAGACACAAATCAATGTGTAAGATTTTATTTATTTATATATGGGCATATTTATGGGCATATGTGGTAAGGTCAGAGGTAATTCCACTTCCTCAGATCTGGACATCTAATTTGCATAGTATGCAAACTATTCTAATTATGCTAACATTCTGATTTGCATTATGACTATGCACATTAAGATATTAATTGTTGGATTTTTTTTCCCTTTCAGTATGGGCCTCAACACTGGCATAAAAACCCGGCATGGGGACAGAGTGGAGGTGTGGTGACCACACGCCAGCCAGCCCAACTCTGCTCCATGCCAGCGTGATGCCACGCACCCGAACGCACAGCAGGTGGTGTCAACCTGTATCTTTGGTGCAGTGTTTACACGTACTGTGCCAAAGAAGCAGCAAAAAGCAGCAAAAAGCCGCCACAGCAACCACTTTTTGTGGCTTCTTTTTGTGCCATGGAAAGGCCAGATTGGGGCTGTGGCATGTAGTTGCCATAGCCCCGATCCGGGGAAGGAAGAAGCGGCTGCAGGTCACTCCAAATGGGTGGTCTATTGAGCCCCTATGTTTCAGCCTGCATATCTTTTTCTTACAGTTACAACTGATTTCAGTGAACTGCTGCAAGGTAATTAGACTTGGAATAGGGAGGTTCAAGTTCAAGCCTCTTCTTGGTAATGGAATTTACCATGTGACCTTGGGCCCCCAGTACTTCTGAGCAAAGCTATGTTATAGACCTTTTATTTCTTACTCTCTGCCACATTCATAGCTCATTGTCAGGTTCTCTCCTACTTCCTCTCTCCCCTCATGCCCTTGCAGTGTGCCCCTATGTTGTTACTCACACTGTTCACTCACCTTGCACTCTCAAAATGTCCTTGTTTCTTATATGTCACAGTTCTCTTCCCTCCTAGCCCTTTCCATTCCTCATGTTGTGCCCTCGGTGTGTTTCTCCTTTCTTTGTGCACTTCTTGACTTCACACATTACTCTTCTTTTCCTTACATCTAAAAGGCAGGAGTAGATCTGTTGCTCTCATTACAATTTCATAGAAGAGTTCCTCCACATTTTGTCACATATCTTGGGTCCCACAAGGGCTAAACAGTTCCTTTTTTTTTTTTTTTTTTTGAAAAAGTAAAGTTTGGAATCCACATAAGAGTATGTTCCAAATGGAAACCAGGTCACTTTCATAGAATTTGTGGGGAAAAATAGCACAATGGGGATTGCGGTAATCCTAGTCAGAGGGACATTTTTAGTTCTTTCTGATCCCTCATTGAAATGAGCAACCAATATCTGTTGGGACTGGAACTGATGCTCACTTTTTCATGTGAGCACTGGCCATCTCAGGATTGCTTTGTGCTCTCCAGTCATTTCTGATTTATGGCAAACTTAAAGTGAGCCTATGATGGGGTTTTCTTTGCCTTCCTCTGAGGTTGAGAGAGTTTAACTTGCCCAAGATCACCCAAAAGGGTTGGCAAAGCAGAGATTTGAAATACTGGTCTCCCTGTATTTTATTGATTGATTGGTTGATTTTAATTTTTATGCCACCCTTG
The DNA here is from genome assembly GCF_019175285.1 of Sceloporus undulatus. NCBI lineage: Eukaryota > Metazoa > Chordata > Lepidosauria > Squamata > Phrynosomatidae > Sceloporus > Sceloporus undulatus. Next base: position 201,550,174 of record NC_056525.1, on the reverse strand, counting down.
TCCCAGAAAGGGACGCAGGGTGGCTCACAAGATAAAAACACTTTAAAAACTTTACTACAAAAAATTAAAAACAATTAAAATAAAAAATACACAAAAGTTATAACTAATGACACACCTCATATCAAAACTACCCTATTGTGATTTTAAAGACTCTGCCTTCAGTATCCTAGAATTATAATATATTTCACCATGGATGTAGAATTTCAAGGTCTTTAATCTCTTGACTTGACAAGGACAAGGTCCTTGATCTCCACTTCTTTGTCTTTATATCAGATTTTAGTGGAAAAATTTTCAAACAAGAGTCCTCCAAGCAGATGAATATAGAAGAGTCTAAAATCACATATAAGCCTCCCCCACCAATCCTAAATTTGAACTTTGATTTAACAGAAGGGCTCCTTCTCTTTGGAGGACCTTAGACCAAAATGAAGGGGGTCATAGTTCTGACAAAAAGGACACATGATTCTTCTTCTTCTTTGTTTACCCCTTATGCCACTACCAGAGGGCCCTCACTCCTCTAGACAAGATTTCCAGCAGGCACAGGAAGTGGAAAGGGAAAGGGGAAATCAACAAAGATAATCTCCCTCATTCCTTCCAAGAGTAAGAGCAAATTTTGCTCACATGATTTCAGGTTCTAAGCCATAATGCATAAAACTTTTTGTGGTTCTGTTGCTTGACCTCTCAGGAGCATAAGGTGAGACATCCAATGTTAGTCTGAAATGAAAATTTTAGGAAAAGAGAATAAATGAGTACTTAAATGTTCAGGGTTGAGGACATATAAACTTCAGAGTATGCCATAACTAGGCAAGGATTTTCATAACTGGGAATTGTTACCAAGAATGTCCATGTACCCACCAACTAAACTAAACTTACTGTTAGGTCTATAAGTAATGTCTCCAAGTGGATCCTTGGAGCCCAGGGAGGTTTACTTGTGTGCAGGTAGTCATTCAAGTAATTTATCTCAGACAGTTCAGAGCTTTATAGTTCAGAGCTGACAGCTTGATTTGGGCTCAAAATGCATAAGAAGTCAATGCAATTGCTACAGAATTGGTTTTACATATACTTCTTGTTCTGCCCCATCAATACCATGGTGGCTACACTAGTCAGGCCATCTTCAACATTTCCACATAGAGCACAGCTTGATGTGAGTAGCATATGCATAATTATGGAAAGGTCATACAGTCTCCCTTATCCAAAATGCTTCTGATTGCAAATGTTTTGGATTTTGGACTTTTTCAGATTTTGGAACATTTGTATATACATAATGAGATACCTTGAAGATGGGACCTAGGTCTACATGTGAAATTCATTTATGTTTCATATACACATTACATACATAGCCTGAAAATAATTTTATATACAATATTTTAAATAATTATGCGCATGAAAGTTTGTGTACCGTGAACCATCAGAAAGCAAAGGTGTCACTATCTCAGCCACCTATGTGGACAATGTTGGGTTTGGAATTTTTCAGGTTTTGGAATTCTGCATAAAGGAGATCCAATCTATACTTCTCTAAATAGGATGGCAAGCTGACATGCCAGTGTAACCTGGTATCAGACACTTCTACCAATTATTGTTTTTATTTCCTATCCACTGCAAGGAATTTTGACTTACAGCAGCTATGGGGCATATATACATTTTCTCCTCTTTCTTTTATTTCCATTTAAATTCTGCATCCATATATCCATCAATAAAGTGTGCATTATCTTGTAACACATGTGCTTGGTTTCACTGTGTGATTCTAGAATCTAGTTTGACTGGGATCTGAGTAGATGAGGATCCCAGAGTTGCAACACCTAGTTTTCCATCATGCATCCTCCAGCCATCTTCAGATACCTATTGAAGAGGTATTGAAGAGGTCTATGACTTTCTCAGAGTTTATAGATAGCAAATCTATGAAGAGGTGGAGCTGGATGCCTGCCACATAATGAGACCATAGGCCAAACCAGTAAATCATTTATTCTAGCAGTTCCCTGTAGATGTTAAATTGGATACCAGAAAAATAAAATAGTGTGGTATCCATAAGTCAAAGGCCATGAGACAGAACAAGAGTTCTTCAATAGCTCTGTCTGAGACTAGTCTAGGAGGCAGTATGGTAGCCAACACATCACTCTGCACCCCAGATACAACTGAAGAGAGCAGCACAAAAGGATACTATGGATTAGACTGCGATTGAAAGACACTTACGCTCAAAACACATGGGCCAAATAAGGCAGCTTCTGGCCACTTTGGGGTGTGTGGCATTTACATGCTTCCAAAGTGGCTGGAAGCTGCACCAAGGTGGGTAAAGCCAGCCTAAAAAAGGAGTACATTTAGATTGACTCCTGGCCAGTGCAGTTTGGGACTATGGCAGCAGCCTGCTTTAGGAGTGGGCCATGTGGTCACCATGATCCCTGACAAATCAGCATCTGGCCTCTCTTTCCGGGCCTTCTGTTCTGGGCCTTAGACATTCAAGAGAACCAGAAGGGGTTTCTCTTATCTAGTTACCAGTCTGTCAACTGTCAAGATGACGAAAGCTGTTTCTATTCAAGAAATATCCTAGAACTCTGTTAAAATTGATCTAAATAATCATTAACCACCAACTTCTCTTCTTGGATTAAGAGGCCACCATATCTTACAGTAACTAACTTTAAAGGTACGTTGAAAACTAGATGATGTCTGTCATAGGTATGAACTTAATTCCTATGGCTATAGACATTGGTCCTTCAGGGCAATGGGACCAGGCCCTTCTCAAGAAGGTAATGACCACCTTATTCTATACATAGTAAAGACCATTCCAGCAAGTGGTGCTTATCATGCATGCTGCACCAGCTGAAATTATCTCTGATTTTAACATAATTATTAACAATTTAGAAGTCATGTTCATTTTTATATCAGGACCCTTATTGCATTTTCTACTTGATATTCTAAACACTTTTAAAAAAACCCATTAATTGGTATGTACCTTTTACAGTATCTTTCCGTTTTCTTGTGGTATCACACAGGAAGTTGAAAATATTTCTTCTACCTCTTTATTTTTTTCTAGATTACTGTTATGTGAAAAGAGGCCTCTTCATTTTATCACTGTATAGCAGTAACTATGTATTATGCTATAAATAATAAGGATGATAAGGAAATGAATTCTACTTATACAGAAGAAGTGACTACAGATTTTACTCAGCTGCTTTCTCAGTTTGATTTATAGTCAAAACAACACAAAATTAAATCAATAGGACATGGCTATTAATGGAGGATGTGGCTTCATTGCCTACATATCAATGTGGTAGACATCTTAAATGACAGTTTAATGTTTTCTTCTCCCAATGTTCCTTTTGGGTGTGCTGTTTCAGCAACTGTGTGAACCTATGTGCAGTTATTCAAAATTAAGTCCCATTAAAAGTTCACAGTCTTATCAAAAGGAGATATTTTCTACACTTTTGAAGTTCAGCTCATTGAGTCCAACCATACAGTCCTTTAAAAAAATTAACTGAGTCTACCAAGGATATACTCGTGGCCCTTTTACCTTTGGTTTCTTTGACTGGCATTAATTTGGGGTCAGAGATCAATGCCTTATTTCCCAAGTTGCCATCTAAGCAATCCCACTCATTCAGCTTCACCACAAAGATTATCTCAGCAAGTCTGAGGAGGTTTCTTTTTGTGCAGCCTTTAGGTGTGTTGTCAATATGAGTCAGTTTGGATGAAAGGTTTGAAAACAGTACATATTTTAAAAGAGTATGAATTCAACTTGGTGATTTCAGAACTATTCCCCCCCCCCAAATGGCAAAGCAGCCATACAGTCTACAAGTAGAAATCAAGGAGAGGTTCTGTGATGTCAAAGATAATCTTGTCCCGTCCACTATTGCCCAATCTAAATTATTCCTTAAAACTGCTAGCAGTAGATGAAACATTTCTGTATCATGTTTCTGTGTGTCTGTGTGTGCTATATTTTTCATAGATTGTTGCAGGGCAAGTGTGGAAAGTGAATTTTTGCAAGAATGCTTTTCTCTATTGAGCTATCCATTTTGTACCTCCTATAACTAGAAAAAGAAAGAAGTGTATCTTGCCACAGAAATCCATACATTTTTGATGATTGTAATGCTTTTTTTGCAAGGAAAAATGCATACCCTCCAACTGTCCTGATTTGACAGGGATGATCCCAATTAATCCTTTGTCATCCTGCTAGTTTTTCACCTACTTTTAAAATGTCCCAGTTTCTCTATTTATCTCCCACTTCCCCCTTTGTCCTCAGTTTGTTTCAGTTGCTGCAAATTAGATTAAAAATGCAAAAGTAGTTCGAGCTCTAAGAGGAGAGGGAGGTGTCTTGCCCTTCCCTTTAGTGTGTTTGTTATCATTAATATCTTTTGCCATCTTAACCATACTTTGATGTTGCTTAGCCACATGAGTCCTGGTTTTCATTTGTGAAATGTTGGATGGTATATAAATATGCACAAAACCATTTGTAGATTTTAAAAATGCAGAACTAAAAATGTAATAATATTATTTAATCAATGAGAAAAATGCTTGCTAAATGTATGCACCAGAAATTGTGTACAAAAATGTATGGTTTAGTGGGATGTACTCCAAAATAAACACTAATTTATACATAGAAAAAAATGTTTAATAATTATTAACAGAAATGGAATACAACAGTAGGAGTCTTGAGAAATGCTATAAGAATGATACTGGCTGATTTTGACTTTCCTTTTGAGGGAAATTCAGATTGGGAAGAAAACATTAAGAAACTCTCCTAACATTGTTGCCCCAGTTGCAGTCATGAATTTCCTAGCATGGGCATTTCATCTCTCATCTGACTTGCAGCTGAATTCCTGTGAGTGATTTCAGTTGCAAACTCTTACATTGGTCTAACAGTGGAGCTTTTGTAAAGACTTCCTAAAAATATGAGTAGGGGACAAAATAGTTTCTAGATATTAAGTGCTGAAAAATGACTACAAGCAATGGCAAACAGTCACAAATAATGGAGAGAAAATAAATACTAGGTATAGCTGAAAACAGTACTGTATGTCTACATCTTTGGGGTTGTTTTGTGCCTGATCTGCATTTAAATGGATGGTTGCTTTCTTGATTTCTTAAGCATGGGAAAATGAAATACTGATTTCCAAGCAACACATAAATAGATATTAAAATATAAATGAATTCTGTAGAATAGATATCTTCCATTAAGCCATAAAAGCCCACAGAGAATGCAGAAATGTTCCTAACATGAATGTAAATTTACCAGTGCATTACATAAGCTAGGACATGAGGAAAGCGGGGGGAACTGTCATTATCCCAGGAAAGTTGCACGATCACGGGAAGATTTTCTCACACATTGTGATTAAAGAGGACTTATCCTGGCAATAACCAGGTAATAACCAGCAACAAATCATCTATGGGATTTCTCAGTTAATAATTTGTTGCTGGTTATTACCTGGTCATTGCTGGGATAAGTCCTCTTTAATCACAATGTGTGTGAAAATCTTCCCGCGATCATGCAACTTTTCTGGGTTAATTACAGTTTAAATCCCCAATTTTGCCCCATGTATTAAAATCCATAATGTGGTATATTTCTGCTTTAAACATCTTAAGTGAACATTAAACAAATTAGATTTTCTTGCAGATATCACAAAGGTCAGGTAAGAAGGGAAATGCAAAATCAAAATTACTTTTATTTTTTTAAAAAAAACTTTCACACAATAATAGAATTAAGATGTACAATTTGTTTGCCTCTGAGTAAAATATACAGTTCTTAATGTCCAGATTACTGGAATTTCCCCCTTTCTCATTTTATTTATTCTCTGAATCATTTAAGTATGAGGAGATGTCCTTGGCATCACCCTTACCCTTTCTATTCCTCCTTTTTTCTTCTACACCCTTCCTCAATTTGATAGTATTCACATAGTCATACAAAAATCACAGTTGCAAAAGATTCAAATAAGGTGAACAGATGTCTGGGGGAAGGGTAGATCAAGGTATCCATGCACACTCCACTTCTCCATATTACTCTACTTGTCTGCACAGTGGGGAGGGGGATAATAGGCAATTTACATTAGGGTAAATCATTGACAAACCCGGCAATCAATCACTTAGATAAGAAAACTTTTACAACTGTTTGTAGAGATTAAGTCAATAATGAAAGAAACTTTGTTCCTTCTTTGTTGTCATACCAGCAGGTTGTCTAAAACATCTGCTGTAGTAATATGTCACAAGCAATAGTCTGTGCAGGTTAGACCAGTCCATAATAGAAGTAAATGCATTTTTAAATGCCAGGTCCTAAAAGAAGACAGATCTGCTTTGTATCTCATTATAACGGAAATAGCTTTTCATGTCACCTTCATCAATGGCTGTGCAGCTTTGGGGAGAGTTTGAAAGGTCACGATCCATACCTTTTAACTCTTAACTAATTTACCTTTTTTCCCATGAGGGGAAGAAGGGACAAGAGGAAGGGAGCAGAGATCGGAAAAGCCCAGGAAGATTTTAATTCTCAAGTGTGTATGTGGTGTGTGTGTGTGTGTGTGTGTGTGCAGTATTCTGCATTTTGAAAAATGAAAAATGAAAAACCTCTTGTTTTTTGGGGAGGCAGGAGTTGGAAAATCTGAAGGGAGGGATAATGGAATCAACTCGACAGATCTGGAGGCATGAGGGTCAATTCACAGTGCCATGGGTTGATCATCTGAACTTACCAAAGAAGCTTGCCATATGTATCTAAACTCCTTCCTTCCATTGATCCCTATATTTCCATTCTATATCTCCATTCTGATATAAACATATCCTTGTGTCCCTTCATTAGAGTGTTGAACCTCTGTCAGGAATAGAATCCAGGAGATGGGCAATTCACGTACAACCTGAGGCACCTGCAGCAGAAGAAGTCATAAAACCAAGAGTGAAGGTGCCCTCTTCCTCCCACAGACACTGCCGCCGCTCCAGAAATGGATGCACCATCTTCTCTGTTTCAAACATATGATCTGCACATCAATTGTAATGGTACAATGTAGAATAGATTGTAACACTTGTGCTGCATTACTCTTGCAAAGTTGCTTGGGGTGTGGTGTAAAAGTGGGATACATGGCCCCTTGTGTGAGATCCAACCATAGCAGAACATTTGGATTCCCTGGAATATTTCAAAATGGTGTCCCTAGACAAGTTTGGAAAAGTTATTTTTGGAGTACAACTTCCAGAATCTCCAACTAGAATGGCCAATGATGAGAGGGTTATGGGATAGTCATTATCCCCCCCCAAAAAAACAAAACATAATGACTAACATTCTGTTCCATAATTATGATGCTGTAAGCCCAATTTACAACATTGTAATTATCCTAATTCATTTTTATGGTCATTGCACAATCACAATTACCAAAAAAGCCCCCAAATGCCTAGCTTTTAAGTCATGTAGCCCCCGAACAGAGGAATTTCAGAGATGCTTTTTAAGCTACTGCTTTACTCTCCTAAGGAAAATGCCTTGCTTGTTGTAGCCCAAGAGTTAAAGCAGGTCCTTATTATTGCACTACCTGATTAATACCAGAGAGAATTTGAAATGGGGAAAGCATCAAGCTTAGCATCATCATTCTTTCCAGAACTGTTATAAATCCTGGCTCATTGTAAATTAAAACAATGTTTATCTCACACAGGCTCCATCACTTGTATTTGGCCTAATGTTTTGGCATAAAGAAATTAGACACATGTTTAATATTTTAAAGCCACAAGAAAGAAGTGTGAGGAAAGAGGAAATAAATTATTATCAGTGTAAAAAAGTCTCAGAAAAACTGAGACCTGATTATCTGGGCACAGATCTGCTCTGCATTGATATCATACAATAATGCCTTGGCATAAACATTTTTCAATGTTTTAACCAAATTACCCTTTAAATTACCAGCCGACAGCCAGCTGCTTTCCTCATTTATCTCCTCCATAAGTCAAATTCCTTCTTAATTTAAACAACTGAGATGTGATAAGTGTCTCTTCAGTTTAAGAAGAACATACACATATATTTGCTTGGTGGAATTATAAAGTCAATGTGTTTCTTTCTCAAGTGTGTCCTAAGTGCTTCCTAGTCATTTTAGGATTTGTTCTGTTGCTTGTGTCAGTCAAACTAGAAGCCTTATCTCCAACTGAACAAGATCAAGCAGATAAACATAGAAACTATAACATGTTGTGAAGGGATATAGAAACACAGGAAGATGGGATGTTCAGTGTTTACAGCAGCTCACATCACATCTACCAACCCATTTATTCCAAAGTATTTTACAAAGACCACAATATCAGTACAATCAGAAATCGGGGAAATTAGCTTTTGAATTACAGTTATGAAAATCTCCATTGAACATGCTGGCTGAGAGATTCTGGGAAATGTAGTTTTAAGAAAACATAACTTGTCCAAGTTCTGGAATAGTATTGACCGTTAATTCCCACAACTTTAAAAAAAATAATGGGATAAAGATTGAATTGTGAATTCCATCAGATGTTTTACATGTAGGGGTTTCTCCCCTTTATCTTTCCCATCCATTCAATATTTAATTTCACGGGACTACAGGGTTTATGGGGCATTTTATTGCACCAAGGGAATCATAAAATCATAGAGTTGGAAGAGACCACATGGGCCATCCAGTCCAACCCTCTGCCATGCAGAAACTCTCAATCAAAACATACCTGACAGGTGCCCACGTCATATGCGGGCACCTTTTACATGGGTTCAGCTTATGTTGAAAGCCACGCCAACAAGGTTGCAATGGCGCCCGTGCCTTTGGTGCATGAGCCACGCTGTGCATCATGCACGAGCCCCATTATTTTCAATGGGGCTCGAGGATACGTGCTATTTGCCTTACGTGAAGGGGTGCAGAATGGATCCCTCACCTAAAGCAAGGGTGCATTCTATTACCTGGCACAGTGGCTTGAGTGTTGGACTACAGCTCTGGAGATCATAGTTTGCTCAGCCATAAAACTTACTGGGTGCCCTTGGGCCTCTGGGAAAGGCAATGCAAAACCTCCTTTGAACAAAGCTTGCCCAGAAAACACCATCACTTTAGGATTACCATAAATTGGAAACAACTTCAAGGCACTCAACAACAGCAGCATCAAAATTCTATTTTAAAGTTCGTGAATGTTTAAGGTTAAGGTCTATGCATATAATAAATTTGCAGATTACACAGTACACTTCAGTTACATGAATGTAATTTTTACCTAGAACGTTGAGAATAAGGCAAATGAAGATAACACAGAGTGCATGTCTCTGTGTGTAGTTTTTGTACAGTGTCTAGCAGTTGTACTAATAGTTGACAATGTTGATGCTGATGCTGGTGATATAAAGTGTGATTCAGCATCTCTAAGCTCAACAAAAATACTAAGTAGCAGCTATTCTCCTTTAAAAGGAAGCTGCCACACATTTTCAACAATGCGTCTTAATCCGTGAGAAATGAAAGTCATTATCTGTTATAGTCTTCTGCACATTATCATAAGTAGCAATAAATGGTAATTTAATAGCAGATAGTACTTCACTGCACCAGAAGAGTGGCCAAAGAGTGAAAATACTAACAAGTCAATGCATCTCTCACTTGTAGTGTCTGATTTATCTTCATTTGCCTTATTCTCAACTTTCTAGATAAAAATTAAAAGATAAGTCTCAAAAATGGAAAAGCAACTATGATTTCATGAACTTTACATTGCCCCCTCACTACCACATCTACTACTGAGAATTTCTAGCAAGTACATTGTTGCTGATCTGAAATCTCCTCCCCCTTTGCTGTCTTGTTTTCATTTATTTTTTTTTTTCACTATAGTCCTCTCCTTTGAGGAATTTGGGAAGGAGGGAAAACTAGAGAGTGGCTATAAAGGTAATTGTGCTTTCTGCTGCTGGGTGCCATACAGTATGTGACCTATTTTTTTCATTCTCAAGACACCAGAGTGACATAAGTAACCACTAACCACAGTTTGATTTTCTTTCAGACATTATTACATAGATAGATCTCTCTAGCACCTTTGCATTGTTATGAAACCAACTTGAAAAGAATTTAGCTTGTCATGACAATGTAGTGCAGCCAATGAAATTTAACTACACCCAGTGGCACCACCAGAGTTGACGTCACCTGGTGCAGTAACTCATGGTGTCACACACACACCCATTGACCTGCTCCCATAGCTCACCCATACAGAATCCTTAGTAATGTTTTTTGTACTAACGTTACTCGTAAATTGTGATTCATAAAAATTGTACAATTGTAATGATTCCAGGGTATCACTGAATGTAATGGCAATAGTTGTGACAGAAACAACTAGCGAAATTAAAACTTTAACTTTAAATTACAATATCATATGTACAACCTAAATGTATTCACTTTCATGTGGTTAAAGTGAAAATTTGTTAAGATGTGATGTTTTTAAATAAAATTTAAAAAGTGGAACTTAAAAAAAACCTGAGGCCTTTCCTTTCTCCACTCACTAAGCCATTCTGGCCTCCTCTTTTTCTGAGCTCTAGGGTTTTAAAGGGATGTGGGTGAACACAACAGCCCATTTCTCCCAAAATGCAGTCCTTTAGGGAACAGTGGTGTCATCACCCCTTTGGGTGTTACCTGGTGTGGTTTACAACTCCTAGTGACAACCCTGATTACATGGAGACATTTCAAGCCAAAATGCAAAAAGGTCACTGTCTCCTGCTTGATCCTGCATGTGAAAAGTTGCATAAAAATGCTATGGATCTGAATCAAACTTTCCAGTCGGGGAGGAACACAATGTAGGAGGCAATGTGGTGCAGCAACAACTTTGTAACTTATCAAAGAACACTAGCACGTGAAGAGTCTATTGGAAAGTTATAAGCCTTTGTGGGGAGTATGTTTTTACATTTATTAGATAAACTAAGCTAAGGATCTGTCATGAGGGGACGAGAGGATGGGACATTGGGAGTGAGTGGTGGAATAACTGTGGGGATTTTGGAAAGGTTGTAGGGAGCAGTGGCATCACCAGGGGGGTACAAGGGGTGAGGACCACACTAGGTGACATCCTAAGTGGGGGTGACACCACTGCTCCTCAAACACCTATCTTTTGGCAGAATTGCACTGTGGCATTCACCAGCTTTCTTTTAAAATTCTTTAAGAGATGGTGGGAGTGGGGTCGAGATCAGTGGGGTTATAAATCAAAATGTTTAATTTTTTTAAAAAAATTTAAAATGCTTTTTTAAAAAATATATTCTTTTTTAAAAAAATTTAAAAACATTACATTTTTAAAAAACATTTTTGTTGTAAAAACTTATTTTGTAAAAACGCAAACTTTGTAAAATAAAGGTATATTAATTAATAAAAAATACAACAATAAAAAAACATTACATTTTAACCACATCTTCACTATGGACATACAAATACTGTACATTTAGGTTGTGCACACAGTATTGTAATTTGAAGGTATAATTTTAATTTTGCTAGTTGGTTATGTCACAACCATTAGCATTACATTCAGTGACATATGGGAATTATAATTCATGAGTAACATTAGTGCAAAAAAAGCATTACTAAGGATTCTGTATGGTGCGAAATGGGAGGAGGTCAGGGGTGACATCATGAGTTACTGCACCGGGTGACACCAACCCTAGGGATGGCACTGGTGGGGAGAGTGAGAGCTAACTCTTTTAAAGGTGGCTGTAGGGATTAATTAGGAATAAGGGTTTAGGGGTTTGAGTAGTTAGAAGAGTTAGAGTCAGGATTAACATTAGTTAGGATGGATAAGAGAGAGTGAGAGATGTGTATTAGAATTAACTTTGTTGGAAGCCACTTTGGAAGCAATGTAAGATATAAAATAAATAAATATAAATTTAAATATAGGGTGGTCTGCTGCCAAAGCTATAGATATATCTGCCTGTTTAAAACTCCCTTCTGACTTTCAAGCATAGTGGGGAAGAAGAATGCCTAGGAAAACTGGACCGCATAGGTATTGCTGTGTACCCTGAGCATGTCAGTGAAAATGGGCAGTCATCTGGGCCTCAGTGGTGGAACAAGGGCGGGATACAAACTGCCGCTTTGCGGCGCTCCCCTGCCGCCGCCATTTGCTCCGTGCGGGAGCTGCAGCAGCCAAACCGCGCAACTCCCGCGCGGAGCAAAAAAGAAGCTCCATTTCGGAGCTTCTTTCTGCGGCGCATCTATGATGTTGCGAGGTGCCGCAGGCGCATTCGCGACGTCATAAGCGCCGCGACACGTCTGGACGCTATGCGTCCAGTACGTAAAGATGGCGGCGCCCATGTGGAAGGGGCGCTGCCATCTTGTACGTACTGTATACGTACTAGGGTTAGGGGGGTGCGGAAGCACCGCCCCTTCCTAACCCTAGTACGTATACAGTACGTACTATATGGCGGTGTGTATCCCGCCTAAGAGTCCTGAAGATCATGTTTGCTTTGCAAGATTTGTAGTGGTGAAAGCTGGGATGGATAAATGGCACTTTCCAAGACCAACAACCTATTCTGTCTCAAAAGGGACCATTTGCATATCAAGACTTCAACAATACCTTCACTTCTGGCAACCAGCAAGCAATTAACAGCTGAAGCAAAGTAAAAATAACATCAATGGTAAACCAACAATACTTTTTATTTTGATACTATGATGACTGAAAGTCCCAAAACCTGGGAGTCAAATGTTTTCATCATCCTAGGGCTAATCTAAGCCACATCTGTATAGGTAAAGCTATATAGGTAAAATGATATCTTTGTATTTCATAGAATCATAGAGTTGAATGAGACCACAAGGGCCATCAAATCCAACCCCTTTATTATTATAAATCAAGTCAACCCAATCCTAACCTAGCATTCAGAGTACATGAAGGAAGACTGCTCCCCAAATGTTCTGCTCTGGTAAGGGACATTTTGAAACCAATCCAATTTGGCAAAATTAGACTGCCAAGACTCTGTGCATAGAGAGAGTCTCCTATATAGCTGAGCCTCCTCAGGAATTATCAGTCAGAAGTATACTTAACAGAGTCAATACTGAGAAATATTAAAACTGTTATTATTGTTGAGCCTTCCCAAGAATAATAAAGGCTGCCTGAAGTCTCTTTTGAACACCAGTATGGGATTAAGCAACAGTGAGCACAAGGAGAGCACTCCTAAGTATATATTGTGCTTGAAGAGTCTTCATGTTTAAGTATGTTGCAGTGATGATGAATGGAAAAATTAATTTGTCCTTCCCTTCCCTCATAAGTACCCACAAGTAAGCAAAATAAATAACAGCCTGCTGCCGATGCAGACCCCCCCCCCGGTCCAATTTTTAAAACAGTTCTAGGATCCATGTAAATAAGAGAGAAGGGGTAAGGACTATGTATAAAACAAGGCAGAATAAATAGAAATACTAGGGAAGATAATTTAATAAAAGTATATAAAGGTAAGGAGGAGCAATCAATATACTTTAAAACAATAACCATCTTCAGTTGAATGTAGAATGGTTAGCAATGAGTGAGCAGAAAGAAGAAAATATGATCAAATCTGCAGGAAGAAAATTAAGAGAGGCAGATGTCTTATGAATGAGGAAAACAAATGGCTTAAATTTTGTTAGGGGTAAATCAATAAGCAAAGGATTACAATAAACAAAAGGATGGCAAGAACCAGATAAAACAAACTAAAGAATGAAGGATATCAGTAGAAAAGCAAGATATAAAGTTGGAAATGGTCTTTATTTATTTTTAAAAATGTGTATCCTTCTTTTCCTAACATTATTTTAGTTTACATTATTAAAAACAATAAAACATTAAACATTAGATTACAAAACATAAAACAAATGAGATATATCATAATCCAAAGAAGTAGCAAAGACAAAGCAATTGCAGCTGGGACCTCATGTCATAAGAGAAAGAATCCTATCATATCCTATGCAGATACTATAGATCAAAATCTGTCCTAAAAAGAAAGAAACAGCATCTCAAATATACCAAACAGCTGGAATGGTTGTTGGAGAGCCTTGTGGCTTTCAGCAAGCTTTAGCTTTAGCATGACTATACTCAGTGAAAGAAATCTGTACTACCTTTGTTACCAGCAACAAGCCATCCCCTGGGCCAGTCCCAAGGCCTTGATGTAGGTCTGGTCCTCACACTGGTTTTCTCCTGACAATGTATCCTTCCTCTTTGCCACAAACAGCATGTTCAGATGTAAATAGCAGTTGCTAGGGAAGAGTAATTTTCTTAACAAAACTGCTATGGAATGTTGATCCAAACTGAGAGCATACTTTAGAATGGGGTCTCATTGTTGACATTTGTGTAAAATAAGAGTGGCCAGATTTAGTGCACTAGCTTTAATATGTGCTTAAGAACCCATGTAGATTTTCCATGGAAGCAATTCTTTACTCCAGGTTTTATTTTGTAGTTATAATAGAACTATATTTGTCCGGAAAGTGTTTATAGCCCCTACAATCATTTTTGGATGCTTCCTATTCTCTGCTACTCATTATTTTGAGTTTATAAACACTTTAATGCATCCTTAGAGCCAAACACCTCTATGCATAACTAACCATACATGGTCTTATAGGATTTGTTTGAAAAACAGCAGATAGCAATATAATGGCTGGTTGTAGATATGATACAAAGGAGTGGTAATCCCAAAAATATGGTGCAAATCATTTTGGGCCTGGGCATACTAATTGGTACACAGTTGTGCTTGTAAAAGAAAGCAAGGGAGTAAGTAGGCTATTTATCCTCAGAGGAAGCTAAACACAACTACAGAATGTAGAATAAACCGCATTACATAAAAATATGGACACTTGGACTGAATGAGACTGTATCTGCTCCAGTGAGTCTGCTTGTTGCCAGGGAGGTATATTGCAAGTTAAGAATTGTGGGGCCAGGTCCATAGAAATGTTGTCAAGTTAAATGAAAAGGGACAACATAGTTCCCTCCTGCTCATGGCAAATGTAGGAGAATGATGCTGAGCATCTCTCAAAGACTTTAGTATGAAAAGGTAAAAATGGCACATGCTTGCATATGTTTTCTATTCACAATGTAGCTTTGTTCAAAACAACTCTAACCCACATGAGCCACTAACATGATTTTCATGTCAAACTAAACTTCCAAATACCAGCAGTAGCAGTTGTAAATTAAAGGTGACATACAAGTTTCTTATGCATGGATCAAAATACTTGGGTGTGTGGTATACAGTGGATCTTCTTCAGTTTCTTCATCTCAAATCTGAGAACTGAACAGTTGGTAGAGATCAGTCTATACAATTTCCTATAAAGAATATGTGATGCTGGATTTCAAGTGCAGCAAGATCACATGGGAGAAACTAAGCCCATCCCCACTCTCTTGCTTTATCACTGAAATTGCTTCATACCAGCTAGTTTTAGCTCCCGAGATGTTCTGAGATGAGAAGAAATCAAAGGAAAATCAAGAAATCAAAAGAAAAGTGGCTGGGGCAAAAGGAAAAGTGGAAAGAGTCTACCACTTCCTTCCCATTCACTCATGTGCTTTGATATGATTTATATCCCTTTTCCACACCTCATCCCTGAATTATGGAAAATTCTCATCACCAGCATTGAAGTGCTGCCCTAATGGCATAGCCACAATATGAGCATCGGATAGAAAACCAAATTTTATTGCTCATATTTGCTTATCCCTGAATTTGTATGTTTTTGGAATACCAAATTTAGCTGCTCCTGCCAAAAAGTAAAAGGTTTATACCATCTTAAACTGGGATGTGTTTTTCTGAAGGTTTATTCTCTCCAGCCAAAGGTACTGTCATCATTGTTGTTGTTGTGTGCCTTGATTTTGTTTCTAACCCCAAGGCAAGCCTATAATGACCCTAAGATAAACCTATAATGGGCTTTTCTTGACAAAGTATGTTCAGATGGGCCTTTGCTTTTGCCTCCCTCTGAAGCTGAGAGAGTGTGCCTTGCATCCAGGAGGTTTTCATGGCTGGATAAGGATTTGAACCCTAATCTTTAGAGTCATAGTCCAATGTTCAAACCATTACACCATGCTGGCTCTCCCCAATCAAAGTACCCAGTTTGGTTCCTGTCAACATGCTCTACCTGACCCTTTGTTTAAATATGCTCTGACCATATGGAACATTCCTAAGGAGCTCACTGTTCTCTTCCTACAAGAGCCCATAAGCTCTATACTGGATAGAGACAGATTTGGGAAACACACACACACACACACACTACATATACTGTATACAGTCAGCCCTCCTTATCCACAGATTTTTTTATCCATGGATTCAAGCATCCGTGGCTTGAAAATATTCAAAAAAGTATAAATTGCAAATAGCAAACCTTGGGACACATTTGCTATGCCATCATATTAAATGGGACTTGAGCATCCATGGATTTTGTTATTCATAGGGGGTCCTGGTACCAAACCCCAGTGGATAACAAGGGCTGATATACTCTAATGGAAAATTAAATTATATTGCTTTTCCTTTACTGCCTTTGTTATTCCTTGTGAGCCCAGAGTCAGTTGGGATAGAGGATGGCCTGATGGACCTACTCTCAAAGTCTGCAAATAGTTTCTCCATAATATCTCAAGGCTACATGCAGACTATGGGAATTACCACTCTCCCATTTTCCCCCTGCATATTTTTAACTATCTTTGCCTGGTGAAGAAATATGCATGTTCTGAAAGGTTTCACAGTGGGCCTAATAAAGCTGTTATCATAATTTGGGATTTGTCTTGTACTCAAAATGGCTACCTCTGCATTTCTTTACATTTTAAAAATAAGATTTGCTTGCTTCAAGGGGCCTTACTTTGAGGTAAATATAAGAATGCAGCCTAAGAAGTCTTGTAATCTGCAGATTTCCCGAGAAAATC
This sequence comes from Sceloporus undulatus, assembly GCF_019175285.1. NCBI lineage: Eukaryota > Metazoa > Chordata > Lepidosauria > Squamata > Phrynosomatidae > Sceloporus > Sceloporus undulatus. The sequence goes on along the minus strand of NC_056525.1, from coordinate 201,533,437 downwards.
TTACACATGTGGTTTTTGTCAGTAGAAAAGTTATTTCAAACCAAAAAGAAATCTAGAATGGGATGAGGAGGTCTGAAAAGAAGGTAGGGGAAAAAGAAAAAGAAAAAAGAAAAGAAAAAGACAATGCCAACAGCTCCTTTTTTCTTTAAAAAAAATCCAAAAAGATGAAAGTGACAGTATTTTTGTGTGGACCACCAGAAGAGATCCAGGGTGAAGGTCATGGCATCTTATTTGGCTTGCTCTAGTTCACTGAGCAGCAGGACACTTATGTCTGCCCCAGTGCTAGACTAACAGGAAAAGAGATCATAAAATATGAGTTCAAATAGCATGGGGGAGGGGACTTATTATTTTCATAAAATAAAACCTGTAGCATTTCCTCCTCCTCCTCCTCCTTTCTCCAATCCCACACACACCACGAACAAAGCAGTTTTCTGAACCTGCATGTTAGCTATGTCTTCTTTACCTTTCTCTCATTATACTAAATTTTATACAAGGTATAAGCTTTTATGAGAAATTTTAATTGGCTCTGCAACCTGTGTGAAAGAACTAACTTGCAACCCATCCCTGTGCAATACATGAATGATCCTGATTAGTTTTCTCACCTGCTATTTATAGGAGTTTATTTTAATTTTTGCCAGTTCTAAGTGAAAATTTTGCATGATGTGTATTTAAGCCACAATAGTCTAACTCCAACAAAGAGGTTTGCTGAGGTTGGATATTAGCTCCACTTTTGTTACTGAGTCAGTGACCATTATTGCTGCTGCACTATTGCTTACTGAAAACATTTGCTGTATAATCTATATACAACTCAATTTGCTAATGAGTGCATAAGAATTTGTTAGGATAGCAACAGAGGAAATTGGGTCCATTCATTTTACCTAGTCTCATGCATCCATGCATTTTTGTAGTTTATGAATTCTCCTGACCTTGAATTTCATTTTAATGTATTGCTAAAATCTGGATTATTCAGCACACATGTTTCTTCTTCAACAGTAAGTACAAATAGTTTTTTAAAAACTGGAATTGGACTCTGGAACATTTCTGTGGCTCTTTTATACAAAATGTTGTAGCATTATGATTCCACTTTAACTGCCATGTCAACATCCTATGGATGTTTGTGGTTTTATGAGTCACTAGGGCTCTCTGTCTTGGAATTCTAAATGGCCCTTCATGAACTGCAAATCCCAGGATTCCAAAAGTTGAATCATAGTGAATGGGCCCCTAATTTTAATATGAGGGATGCTGTAACCAATAGTGCAACTGAGCCTAATAGAAAATTAGTACCCAAATCCTCCAAAATTGTTAATCCTTGTTCTAAGGGTAATTGCTTCACCCCCATCTTTCTAATACTTTGACAATGTTTTTAGGGTCTTTTTCATCACTTTAAATACAAAAGGAACTGCATCACCAAAAAGAGGTCACAGATTTGAATAAAATTAGTACATGCTATTTTGTATGCATGCACACAAGTTTAGAAATAAGCATAAATATAAGCACAAATACATCTTGTAATGGTGGATAAAACTATGACACTGTTATCTATGTGCTTGCTGACCAGTCTGTTTTGCAGCAGTGGATGGGAAACTTGAAGGACTCTGTGTGCCATTTTTACGATTTATTTTTAAATGGTTTGGACAGCTCTTCCAACAGAAGATTGCAATGTGTAAACTAGGACTCATGTTCACCCCTTGATGTTGCAACAGCAAAATATTTAAGCATAGGAGCACTGATCCCTGGGAGGGACTTTTTTTAGAAGCAAACTAGAGCACTATTCAAACTGGCACATCACATTCTTGTGCTAGCACAACTACTGGTGATACAATAGAATTACAATCTTGCTGCTGCATAGATCTATATGTTAGATCTAGAATGGGGCAGCTTGTGGATTTGCCACTGTAGAGCATCAAATGCACACATGATTTTACCACCACTCCTGCCACAACTGCTCTGAGGTGAATGGGAGCCCTGTAAGAAACCAACGTAGGAAGAGAGTACCACTATGAGAAGAGCTGCTGTGGCAGGAGTGGTGATAAAACCAAGAATGATTTCATTACTGTGCCAATATGTCTTCCTCGATCTGGAAATGGTGTGTGTGGGGGGGGGGGGGGTATTGATACCATAAAGACATTGGTGAGCATGGGATGGCTGTGGAACTGCCATGCTTAATTTTTAAATCAGTTTTGTTCAGCCAAATATTCAGTATGCATTTTATTTAATTAATAAGGAAAAGATCTGCATTAGTTGGCAAAATTCTTTAGATCTAAAGCTCAGTTTACAATGGGAAAGTAAGTTTTCTGTACTTATCAGGGGTTGCTTATTATGTGAATTTTCGTCATTTTTATCATTAACTTTTT